>NW_022631065.1:1522613-1578937 GCF_010015895.1 Lontra canadensis | reverse complement strand
CTTCCTTCCTTCCTTCCTTCCTTCCTTCCTTCCTTCCTTCCTTCCTTTCTCTCTCTCTTTCTCTCTCCCTCCCTCCCTTCCTTCCTTTCTTTTTTTGTAAATGAATTCATTTTTTACTGCAGGATAGTTGGCCGACTTCTTTCTCTCACTGTGGAAAAGGCCAAAAGTCTGGGTGGAGAGAACTGGGGGCTGAGGCGGGGGTCAGGAAGTGCGGTCACAGGTTGTATGTGGAAATCTTTGGGGGGGGTGCAGGTGAAGAGCCCACTGACTTCCTTGTCACTCCTCTGTGGCTCTGGGTGGTGTCTCTGTGACTTCCCCCTGGGGCTGCTCCCCATGGGCCTAAGACTGCCCTCCCTGGCCATCCCCATGCCCGTGGCCATCCCCGCTCTGGACTTGACTTATTCCACTGTGCTGTGTGGTCTGGGGGTAAAACCCAGGGAATGCCCGGCAAATGCCAGCTTGGGAGGCCTCCTAGGAGCCCTTCCTAGCACTGCCCCTTTCTTCTGTCTTCAGTTCTTTCAAAAGAAGGAATTTCCTTCTTTTGAAGGGAGGGCAGGGAAGCTTGGCCTTTATACCAGAGCTCTTGCTGATGCATTCATTTGACCCAGTACTGGTTAATGGTCTGAGTTGGAAGCCCAGGGGTCACTGCCCTTGTGGACTTCAAGTGCCTTGGGAGCCACAGACCGGTGAGCAGAGCAGGGGAACCGCCCAGGCCCCAGGTGAGCTGGGGAGGCTCTGGGGGGCACAGGACAGCTGGACAGAGATTTCAGGAAGCCTATGAGTGGGGCTGGTCAAATGGGGGGCGGGACTGGGAAGGGCTCCAGGCAGAGGGAATGGCTCCTGCAGAGGCCTGGGATGGGGACAATTGGGGTTATTTTGATCCTGTTTGATGGAGGAGACAACTGACACCCCCTTCCCAATAGTGAACTCAGAAGAGCGGGGCTCAGTGTGGGGTAACAGCTGACCTTTTAGCTTCCAGTCCCACGAGGGATCACATTTCTTCTGTTTTAAGTCACTCAGTCCGGGAATCTGTAAGGGAGCTCTAACAAAGCACTCCCGTTGCCCACCGTATTCAGCCCGAGCCATTTCTCCTGCTCCTACACCAGCCTCCTATGCCCATACTTTGCAAATCTGAATTCAGAGCTGCCCGGTACAGGGAGGCCGGTGTCGGTCAATGTTGCTGTGCATGGTTTTGTTTTCTGTGACCCGCGGGTCTGAGAGTGGTAGAGGTCTGTGGGAAGAACACAGTTTCTGGGTGTTAGGAGAGCTGAGTCTCTGCCCCAGCCCTGTGGGTGCTCCATGAGTTTGCCACGCCAGTCCCCTTTGCCAGAAATTACTTTGGAGTAAGCATGTGTTCAGGTTCTGGTCCCGCAGAAATCTGCTGGGGGTTGCAGGGGTGGGTGTATTTCTTGGCGATGTGTCCCCCTGGTTAAGAGACCGATGGGGACAAATGTCTCTATCTCCTTTTGGACATTCCCATGCAATGATGTGATGTTGGAGAATCAGCAGCCCTTCTGTCCCAGAAGGGAAAAACATGAGACACACAGAGAAGCAGTTCAGAGCTTAGCTTAGCTGCCAGTTTACTCTTCCTGAGCCTTTTCTGTTCTGCTTATACAATTTCTAGTCAGATATTTTCTTGTGTGCAGCCCACATCATCTTAACCAAAGCAAGGGACAAAGAAAGTCAGGGGATTCTTTCCATTCTTTCCATGCAGATTAAATTCCATCTCCTCCAAGGATGTCTCCCAGTTTGCCCCCACTGGAGTCCATCTCCCTTCCTCTTGCCCCCGGGGCCCTCTGTCCTTCGTGACATCTCTCAGCACTGGTAGACTTGCATGAACTCTGGCTTGGAGGCCACAGCTGGAGCCTCAAAGTGACCCCTTCTGGGGTCCACACACAGTGTGTTCTGCCCGTGTCCTGGGATGGTAGCCCTGGGATGAACAGAAGCAGGGGGTACTGGGGGAGCCTCTCGGGAGAACCCTCTCCCTAAGGGACACAGGAGTCAGCTGGCCAGACTTATCCCTCTGACAAAGTCTCAGACACCTGAAGAGAGGCAGGGACCTGGGCTTCTCATGGCATCAGTCACTCTCCAGCCCAGCCCTGCCCCCTCAACTAAGGCCTGGGTTCTAGGAGAGGAGAGAGTAGAGACATGTCACACTAACACCTTTGGGAGAGGCTAAGATGTAAGGCAGTTAGGTAGAGCATAGCCCCAAGAAAAGCAGAAACAGGAATTTCCCAGAATATTGATGCCAGGATGGTCCCTGCGATGCCCAGAAATGCTTGGGAACGGAGGAAACAGTAGGAGATGGGATTCTTGCCATGGCTGGAAGGGAGGGACCCTACAAGTTCCAGTTTTTACTTTGGCAATGACTCCATTAAAAAAACCCCAAACTTATTTATTTATTTGGGGTGGGGGAGAAGGAGAGGGAGAGAATCCCTAAGCAGACTTCCCGCTGAGCACAGAGACTGAAGCAAAGCTCGATTTTAAGAACCTTCGGATCCTGACTTGAACCCAAACCAAGAGTCGATTGCTTAATGACTAAGTCACCCAGGCGCCCCACACTGAATCAATTTTTAAGCTCACATCTAAGCTTGTGTTCCCTGCAGATACAGTGAACCAATCTGCTAACACCCTGGCCCTCCGGGGGCTTCCCTCCCACTGGGTGCTGTTATAGGGGTGGATGTCTCTCTCCTCCACTCTGTGGGCCCCAGGGTCAGGCATCGGTTTAATTACTATGTGTGGCTTTCAAGCCACCCTGATGGCGCAGTATCTGGTGGCTGTGCAAACCTATTTCCTGACTGGAGTGGTGCTGCTGGATTAACCCCGCTCAGGGCGGTGTAGCTCTCCCTGCACAGCCCCTTTGTACTATATCCAGGACGTAGAAATACCGGGTCAGAGGGTGAACTAAAGTCAACATTCAGGCTTTCTTAATGTTAGCAGGAGAAAGTTTGACTTTGGGGGACCATTTCTGTGATTTTTGCATTCATCAATGAATTTCTGTTTTCAAAAATATGTGTATCGGGAACTTCTTTGTTACAAACAAGAGTGAAATTGATTCAAACGACTTCTACCAGAAAGGAAAGTCCAGACATAGATCAAGTGGTTGTAGGCAAAGCTTGGTCTGTAGGCTCCCATGCTGTCACCAAGATCTGGCTTCTCTGTGCCTGTCCTCTGCTTTCTGAGGGGTGTCCTGCAGCTCTCTCTCTCTCCCCTCATGGAGTGAAATGTGGTGGCCATTGCAGATGTCCCAGCTTCCCCCCAGCCCCGGCCTGGGCTGTTGGGGCAGGAGGGGTGCCCCTGTGGTAGTCCCACCAATGGTCAGAGGGACCCTTTCTTTCCTGAAGCCACAGTACATAGCTCGCATCTCGCTGGTCAGATTGGGGCGTGGACCCAACCCTGAGCCCATGTTTGTGCCATGATGGTGGGGAGTGGGGAGCAGGAGGAAAGGGGCAAGGAAGGGGGGATGGGGAGCGGGAGGAAACACAAGGACTGTGTGCTGTGGCCACTGCGGGATACCGTGAGCAGTGGGCAAGCGAGCAAGAAGGGGAAAGCCCCCTGGGACCCGAATTTCAGAGCGGCTCTGCTAACTTGGGAGTGGCTTCTGCTCAGCCTCCGGAGGAGAGTCCAGGCTGGCCCACACCTTGATTTTTGGCCTTGTGGCCCACCCAGGCTTCTGGCCTCTGGAACCCTGAGGTCCTAATGTGGTGTTGTTTCCAGCCAGTAAGGGCGTGATCTGGTTTGCAGCACTGGCATGCTAATGAAATCGGGTGCTGTTCTTTTCCTAAAAAGAATGTCCTGTGCCTGCTGTTAACTGGTTCCCCAGTTCGTTCATCTTGAACATCTTAAAGTTCAAGAACGGAGCTTTCTCTCTCTTCCCTGCCCGCATAGTGTTTCATTTTATGAACTCTGCCATAGCCTATGTACTCATTCCCCCAGGGATAGATTATTTTCAGGGGCTGGGGATTAGGGCCAATGTCTCAAAGACTCCCCTTCCCAAGTGTGTTTGTGGGCTTGTTGGAGAGTTTTTAGCTTGGCTGAATCTAAGACTGGCTAGAAGGCCGGCATCTTCACACTTTACTGAGCTTTGCCAATAGCCCTTCAAAGATGTCCTGTTGACCTTTGCCCCCATGGGGTAGGAGGTGACTTTCTTCTCCCTCTAACTGTGTATCTTTATTTCCGAATTGTAAAATGCACCCAAGAGAGCTCCCATCGTGACCATTCCTAAGCGCATAGTTCAGGGGTATTAAGTACAATCACGCTGTTGTGCAATCAGGTTGTCGGTCTTGCGAAATGAAGCCTGTATTCAAGAAAAATAAATGCCTCCATTGAAACCAATTTCACCATATATGTTAGCTAAGTGGCATTTAAATAAAAACTTCTATTCATTAAAAAAAAAAAGAAAAAAGAAAAAAAAAAAACAACCAAATAACTCCCTACTGTCCCAGCCCTAGGCAACTACCCTTGCACATGCCGTCTCTATGACCGTGACGCCTCTCCATGCCTCCTGTGAGTGGAGTCACACGGTATTTTTTGCTTTGTGTCTAGAGGAGTTCATGGGCATCGTGTGTCCTCAAGGTTCATCTGTGCTGTAGCATGTGCCAGGATTTCCTTGTTCTCAAGGAATAATGTAATCATGTTCCATTGTCTAGAGATATCACATTTTTAGAAATGGGATTGTGAATCTTTTTTTTTCTCATTTACATTTTTTTTTAAATTTTATTTTTTATAAACATATAATATATTTTTTTCCCCAGGGGTACAGGTCTGTAAATTGCCAGGTTTACACACTTCACAGCACTCACCATAGCACATACCCTCCCCAATGTCCATAATAACCCCACCCCCCCCTCCCAACCCCCCTCCCCCCAGCAACCCTCAGTTTGTTTTGTGAGATTAAGAGTCACTTATGGTTTATCGGGATTGTGAATCTTTTAAATGTCCCCAAGATGGTACCTGTATGGTGTGGCTGCCATTGGTTTGGAGGGAACTTCTGTCTCTCGGTTGGTGAGGTTCTTTTCTGCTTTTGTGGCCCAGCCTCCAGTTGCTCATGCGTAAGGAGGGAAGAGTCCTGAGAGGCCTCTCAGAGGTGTCTGCGTCTCCTTTGTGGAGGCAGGGGTGTCCCAGGGGTGCCAGGATGGCTATGCCTGGAACCTGTGTGAAGTAGCACGGGAAATGTGGAGCCTGAGGTTGGAATCTTGAGGGAGGAGGCGGGTCTGGGGAAGTAGCCGATGAAGCAGCTGGAGGAGGAGAGAAGGACCAGGGAGCCTTGCTGTTTGAGTGGCTTCAGCACAGGGCAAGGGTGGTGGCAGCTTCAGCAGAGGGAAGAGAAGATGATTCTTACTGGAAGGGTGCCAGCTGCCATTTCTATGAGACAGGTAGCTTTCTTGAAAAGCTCAGGTCAAGGCACTCTAGCAGGGCAGTGGGTGAGGCAAGGGTCAGGTATCAGGGTACCCAGTGGCAAATGCCAACATCTAAGTGAGGCCACAGGGTAAGTGGGACTCATTGGGGGTGATTCTGGGATGCAGCTGGTGGGGGAGGTGGACAGGGGGCAGGACAGGGCTCAGAGTGGGTGTAAGAAGCCCTAATTTTAAAGGTCTCTGGATCCAAGGTCTCATCAACCCTAGAAGCCAGAGATGGAAGTTGCCTGTGACTTTGGGGCTTCTCAAAAGGACCCATGTAGGGATGAGTCTGGGATGGAAGATTATGACAAGTTTGTGAAGTTATGAGCAGAAGGTGGACACAAAGGAGAAAAGGTGATGTAAAAGCATTAGCCTCTGAGAGCAGAAGCCTGGCTGGAGCTAGGCTCCTCTTGTGGCCTGGGAACTTGAGAAACTGGTCTAGGGTGGTTTTGATGAAGTTTGTTATCTCTGTGAGAAACTCCTGATCTCCTCAGAGTCACACTCTGAGGTGTCACTCGATGGTGTTGGCCTGTGGTCAGGAGTGTAACCTCAGCTTTGATCAGGAAAACTAATGAGAGGTTGGTGAGTCAGCCCTCCCCACCTGATCTGTCTGGTTGGCCAGAGTGCTGCATCCAGTAGCTTCTGTCCAAAACACAAAGGAGATGCGCCTGTCCTTTTTCAACCACCAGTCAGGCTTCCTGGGTCAGCAGGCTGCCCAGGCACTGGGATGGTCCCTTAGAGTCCACTGACTCATGAAGTGTGTCTGTAACATGTAGTTTATTTCCATTTGTTTACTTTAAAAAAGATCTTATTTATTTGACAGAGAGTGAGAGAGGGAACACAAGCAGCGGGAGTGGGAGAGGAAGAAGCAGTCTCCCCACTGAGCAGGGAGCCCGATGCAGGGCTCAATCCCAGGACCCCGGGATCTAAAGGCAGACACTTAACGACTGAGCTACCCAGGTGCCCCTGTAACATGCAGTTTAGAAGGTATCCAGGGAAGTGCATCCAAATGTGAGAGGAAACTACGCCATATGGAACTCTCCCCAGGCATTCATCCATCCATGCATTCAACCCATGTGTCATTCAGATCTCCTTCCTTCACTTCTTCATTCCAGACCAACTTCATCCATCCATCCATCCATCCATCCATCCATCCAACTGCTATCAATCCATCCATCCATTTCTCTATCTATCCATCCACCATCTGTCCATCCATCCACCTCCATCCATCACCATCCATCCACCATTTACAATCCATCCATCCATCCATCTACCCGTCCATTCGTTTATCCAAAAACATGAAAGGAGGTGATGGACATGTTCACTGTCTTGACTGCTATGATAGTTTCATAGGTGTAGACATGTCAAAACAGACAAGATTGTATACTATAAATGCATGCAGGTGAGTGTACTTTAACTATACCTCAGTAAAACTGGAAAAAAAGGAATGTAATTAGTGTGTATCAGAAGGTCAAAATGGATACCAATCAAAATATCCATCAGCAGGAGAATGGGTAAATTCTGGAATATTTCCACAATGGCATAGTACCCAGCAACAGAAAGGAGCCAATGCCTCCTGGCCACAACAACGTGCATGAATCTCACACGTGAATGCTAATCACAATAAGCCAGACACCTCAGAATGCATTATGTATCATTCCATTTACATACACTTCACTACTAGAGGAAATGGGACTATGCTGTTTAAAAGCATGTGCTCAGATGATTACTATAGAGACCAGCAAGGACATGAGTATCATTAAGGTTGGGGTAGTGTACTTTAGGTGAGGAGAGGCGGAGGTAAGAGGGGGCTTCTGGGGTGCTGGCAGTGTTCTTGGTCTGGGTGGTGGTTCCACGGATGGTTCCTTCATAGGGACTGGTTGAGCTGTCCATTTTGTTTTGTGCACATTCCTGAATATGTTTTACATTTTATAATTAGGAATGGAGCAATCCATATGTACTATGCTTATATAGAAAGATAAAAAAGAAAGTTTTAACAATAGTTTTCCCTGAGGAGAGAAATTATGGAATAGTGGGGAATTGGGGGGGGGCACAAGGGGACAATTATATTTGTTTCCCTTACGCTTTTTGTAAGTAAAACAATTTGAAGAACGTCCTCTTGCTATTCATAAATAGAAGTCAAAATCTAAATCATAAATAGGAGGTGAAGTAGGGATCCAAGCAGAGTAGAAGAAAGAACAAGAAGGATGGCTTGTGGATAGTTATGAGTATGGGTGTGTGGAATGGGACATAGGAAGAGGAGGCAGAGGGACTTCAGAGAGATGCAAATCAAAGAGAGACTTGATCCGCTATTGCTGGCTTTGAAGATGGAGGGGGTCATGAGCCAGGAAATGCCAGCAGCCTCTCAAAGCTGAGAATGACCCTCAGCTGGCAGCCAGTAAGCCAAGGAGCCAGTCCTACAGGCACGTGACACTGAATTCTGCCAACAACCTGAGTGACCTTGGAAGTAGAGTCTTCCCAGATAAGAGCTTGAGCAGCCACCACCTTGGTTTGGCTTCGTGAGACCCAGAGCAGAGGAGCAGGTGGAGCCCAGCCAGACTTTGGACCTACAGAGCTGTCACGCACTGAATGGGTGTTGTGTCAAGTGACTATGTTTATGGTCATTGCTAGAGCAACAAGAGAAAATTACTGTAGCCATGGGCTTACGTGGGCAATAGAAGTGGCTTCTCACCCTACTGCTTAGGGGGGTCTTCGGAGATAACACTCCATGGGTCAGGGGCTTCTGGGAATAAAGTTGAGAGAAATTCATAAGGGACACTGAGAGGCTGCATTATCGATCCAACTCCTGTTGGATATGGGGAGTGGTTGGAAAGATGGACATAAGGCCTCCCAGGATACTTGGAGTCACCTTGAACACTCATCTACTCTTCTAAGGTACAGCCACATCTTGCTGACCACAGCCCTGGCCGTTGCAGCCATCGGGTTAACAGAAAGAATGAATTGTGAGGGCACAGGGGTGCGCATGCATGCGTGTGTGTGTTCACTGGACTCCAAATGTACCCCAAAGATACAGAGGGCACAGTGCAAGGACAGAGATGATTGTCTTTGGTTGATTGAATTAGATGCCCTCCACCTCCCCACTTCCGGCTTTTACAGGAGGAAGACAGGGTTCATGAAGGCTGTCTCAGTCAGCGCTCACTGCAGAAAACGGGAAACTCCAGGGAATTCAAGAGCAAGGGACTTAAAAGAAGGAACTAAGTCCTCAAAAACTCTAAGTAGGACTGAAGGAGCTTGTTCTGATTGGGTCTCAAGGAACAGTCCTAGAGCAATTAGAACTTGCCCACATGATTGTCTCTGAAGCTCCGAGTTCAAGGACACACATGCAAAGCTCCCGTGTGGGGTTTGGAAAAACCAGCTTAAGAAGTCTTTTGACCCTGGAAGCCCTCCTGCCCCCAGACCTCACATTTCCAGGACCTTGCTTACCAGCCCAAACAGGGAGAAGGGCTAGAGAGATCGCCTTGGGGTCAGCCTCCCAACCCCATGGCGTTGCCTCTGTTGTAGAGCCTGATTTCCTCCAGACCCAAGTTGCAATGAATTCTGGGAAGTGTGAGTGCAGCTTTTCAACCTCTCCAGCTAGGAGGAGGAAACATGAAGGGTGAGTGAAGTCTAACAACATTAGTCACATGAAGGTCTTTGTGTTTTGCTTTCTTCTCTCTCATATTTTAGGTGATAAGCTGCAGTTGAAAGTTCTTGTTTTTTGTTTTTGTTTTTTTGGTAAAACTGCTTATTTAAGTTTGTGTCTTTGAGTTCACAGTGAATCTCATATTTACATAAAGCTGCCATGGAGTAGTTTTTGGGTAACACAAACATCAGTATGGCCAAATGTTAACTCATTTCACTGATGTGTTAATATCAAATTAACACCGGTAATATGCAGTGTTCCCAACCAGGTCTAAACACTTTTCCTGGAATTATTTTGTTTGTAAAAGAAAACACTATTTTATTTTATTTTATTTTTTTTTAGAAAACACTATTTTAATAAACAGTATTGTAGCCCCAAAGGATACATTATGAAAAAGTATAAAATTTAGGGGAGAGATGGAAACCTTCAGTTCAGTTTGTTTTTTTATATATCCCAAGTCATCATTCTTTCCAAATTTCGAAATAGATTCTTATTGTAGTTGTAAGTTTTGATCAGTGTTAAGGTTAAAACTAATTTGTGAAACCATTCACAAATTATTATTGATACGGACTTTTCAGTTTCCTCAAGATCATGCACTGTAGGTGGAACAAAGCAGCATTTAAAGTTAACCAATGGACCCTCAAGTATTCTGATGTGTCTTAACACTGTTGCAATGAGGAAATTGTTGACGAAGTAACAACCAGGGATTGGTCTTCCCAAAACACACTGGGGGTGGACTTTAACTAAAAGTAAAAGGATGATTGCTGGAAGTGGTATAGATGGTGATGAGGTAGCCAGAAAGCCCACAGTCCGTTTAGACGGGAGTGTTTCCTGGCGCTCACATTATAATTGAATGGGATGAAAAGGGAAAATATAGGATAGTCTCATTCATAGAGGAAGTTACCCCAACAGTCTGTATGAAGGTCCTAACTTCTGGCCAGAGTTTACAAAAGCCAGAAAGAGAATCATCACCACGGAAACTGGTGGCAGGAATCCTGAATGCTCACACAGAAAGGAGGATGGGAAGAAGTAACGTTCTGTGCCTCAGGCTTTGATCAGGAGCTGCATTTCTCAAAGCATCAGCAAGGACTGAAATCCAAATTAAAATTACTGCAGAGAAAATAAGTTTGACACCTAAGCGGGAACTTGGTGATTTTTGAGCCATCCAGGGGGTAATAATGTGCACCAGTCGCTGGGACAGCCGGATGATGCAAACAGCGGAGGGCCAGGAGATGATTGGAGTCAATAGGCAGGTGTGGTGCTTAGTAAGATGCTGCCCGGAAGTCCCAGATCCTGGAAACAGGGCACAGCGAGTGTCACCCAAGGGCAAAGTGGATGAATGCTCAAGACTTGTTGACATGTCCCATAAAGCTGTGATAGGCATTTCTATTCTCATTCTGGATGTGATTTGGATTTTCCCAGGTAGAGTCAAGAACAGCAGACAGTTAACAAGGAGGATCTGGTTGGGTTCACGGGGCTGAACAGCACAGTTCTGGGCAGAAACAGCAGAGTCTGTTCAGAGAAGTTTGGGGCGGCCGGCTGAGACACTCATGCTTGAGCCAGCGTCCCCCTCTTTTCCATCCTCTGCTTTCTCTGCTGCATCTTTCTGGTGACCATCTTCCGATTTTATGTCCTTTTTACTGCCTTTAATGATCTCACTTCTGGTTCTCTGCCTTGGTTTTGTTAGAAGCACCTGTCCCTTGAGTAAGTTCAGATGCAGGGTCCCCTCGTGGGAGGAGCCGGAGTCCCAGCAGCTCCTGCTTCCTTGGAAGGCAGCTCTGCCCCGTGGCCTCCCCTGGGAGAGGCTGGGGGCAGGTCCTGGGGTCACTCCCTGCCCCCACACTGCTTGAGCTTGGCGCTTGTGCTTGAGAGTTCTTCCTGTAACATTTCTCAGTGATACGAAAGAGGACTTGGAAAAACAGAAGGTCATGCTGTGCTCATGGTTGGAAAAGAGACTGTAAAGACATAAACTTTCCTATTAATTCTTTGTTCTGATGAAATTTAAAATGAAAATTACAATGTGATATTTGTTTACTGACATAATTTCATAGGTGTAAGTATTATCTTAAGCCATTAGGCTATATTTAGTATATAAGGTATGCTTTATATACACTTTTGATACATAAGTTATTACACTATAGAGAATATCTGAAGTGTAATGTTTTATTTATTTATTTTTCTTGAGTATAGTTGACACAGAATGTTACACTAGTTTCAGGTGTACAAAATTTGATTTGATAAGTCTGTATTTTATGCCAGGCTGCCTACAAGTACAGCTACCATCTGTTACCATGCAACACTAGTATGACACCACTGACTATGTTCCCTTTTAATCCTGTGACTTTTCCATCCCGTAACTGGAAGCCTGTACCTCCCACTCCCCTTTTTCCATTTTGCCCATCTCCCCACAACTTTCTAAATGGAAAAAAGGATCTCACGAAGAGAGACACGCATTTGACTTATGTTTAGAAAATTTTTAATTTTCTAATTTTTTTCTAAACATAAGAAAAAATTTTCTAAACATAAGAAAAACCATAGTTTGAAGGTCAACCAAGAAGTGACAAAATATTTGAAGCAAATATATCACACAATTAATATATTTATTCCATAAGGAATTTCCACATATTGAAGAAAATAGTAGAGCCTGGTTTTGGGTAAAGGACACAAAAAGACAATTCCCTCCAAATAAACTTAATAGTAAACATATGGGAAGATATTAAACTTAATTTGCAGTTGTAAGTTGCAGTTTGCAGTTGCTGTTTTCTCTCATTACATTTGCAAGATAAAGGCTGATAATATTTAATGCTGGTGAGAGCCCAGGGAACTGGTATTGGTGGGGGTGTGAACTGATACAATCCATTTGGGAAGTATTTGATTATGTTCATTAGGAGCCATGATTATTCAGAACTAGAGGATTTGTCAGATAATCCTACTGGGTATGGCTTCCATAGAGGGAAATGCATAAGTCCTACCTGTAAAGCTGGAGGAGATTAGCTAGGTGCACACCCGCAGGCAATTTCCAGCCCACAACATATAAACATTGTCATCACCAGGGAGTGGGCCCCTGTTCACCAGGATGCCCGCCCCCTCCTCTAGCCTCCTTCGTTTGTTCTGCTTGTCGGTGCCACAGATGAATTTTGCCTGTTCTAGAACTTTATACAAACGGTGTCATACAGAATGTAGTCATTATGCTCAGTGTTTCAGATACGACTGTTTTTTTGCACATATTGTATGGCTATACCTTAATTTGTTCATCCATTTGCCTGCTGATGTGCATTTGGGTCACTTACAGTTTTTAGCTTCACGGAAGTTTCTGTGAACAAACTCCTTTTTTGAAATTTTTTATTGTGGTAAAATATATATAACAAAATTAGCCATTTTAACCATTTTCAAGTTTTAAAAAAAGATTTTATTTATTCACTTGTCATAAAGAGAGAGAGAGGGAGAGCATAAGCAGGAGGAATGGCAGGCAGAGGGAGAAGCAGGCTCCCCACTAAGCAACAAGCCGCATGTGGGACTCAATCCCAGGACCCTGGGATCACAACCTGAACTGAAGGCAGATGCTTAACCAACTGAGTCACCCAGACGTCCCCCATTTTAAACCATTTTAATTGTACAATTCATTGGTGTTGATCACACTTAAAATATGGTACAACCATTACCACTATATATTCCCCAAAATTTTTCATCACCCCAAATAGAAACTATGTAATCATTAAGCAATAATTCCCTCATAGCCCCTCCCCCCAACCCCTGGTAACCCTAATCTTTCTATCCCTATGAATTTGTCTATTCTAGATAGTCATGTAAGTGACATCACACAATATTTACCTTTTTGTGTCTGGCTTATTTCACTTAAAATGAGGCGTTCTAGTTTCATCCATGTTATAGCACGTGTCCAAACTTTGCTTCTTTTATGGCTGCATAATCCATTGTATGTATACACTGCATTTCCTTACTCCATTCTTCTGTCGATAGACACATGGGTTGTTTCCAATTTTGTCTGTTGTGAATAATGCTGTTAGGAACATTGATATGCAAACATCTCTTTGAATCCCTGTTTTCAATTCTTTTGAGTATATATCCAGCAGTATCATTGCTGGGTCACATACGTGTGTCATTCTTGTGTAATCTTTGTATGTACAGACGTTTTCATTTAGTGTGGGTAAAAATGCAGATGGCGGCATCGCTGGATCATAGGGCAGGTGAGGCTTAACTGCATGAAAAGCCGTCATTCCAAGTTTCAGGGTGATTAACCCTTTTCTACTCCTGCCAACAATGTTAGAAGTAGCAGTTGCTGCACATCCTCCCCAAATCTTTGGTGTTTGCTTTCATACAACCCCTCAACCCTGTTGTGCTAAAGCAATTCAATGGAAAAAGGAAAATCTTCAACAAATTGATCTGAAACTGGGGAAACTCAACCTAGCTCACTTGAGATAAATCATAGGCCAGATGTCAAAATTTAAAACCATAAAACCTGGCAGAAAACAAGAGGATACCTTCATGGCCTTGGAGAAAGCCAAGATTCCTTGAAGAAGATACACAAAGCAGTAAGCTTCACACAGGAAATCCTGGAGCGCCTGGGCTTGACTTGCATCCGTGAGACCCCACGAGCAGGAAGAAGGTAGGAGCTGCCCAGGTGCTCGTTGGTGGGACCCCAGACACCTGCGTGGAGTCTCGTGACGTGAACCTTGTGCTATTCCCCTCAACTCCCCAGGCAAGAACTTACTGGAATATCTGGCCTTACCACAGAACCACAACAAACATGAGTCACCCTCCAGAGGCTCTTCCGCTTCATTAATGTGGTCTTTGCACATTAGACCAAAGTCTTTCCATGGGGTTAAAGCATAGAGAGCAGGGGGAGCTGGGGGAGTCAATGCTGGGGTGGGCTGGGAGAGGGGTGGCAGCTCCTTTCTGGACACCTAGGTAGAGGGGCAGCGTGGGATGGGGGATGGGGGAAAACCCAAACTTTGGCGAGAGCCAAGCCCGGATTCAGCGGAGGCAACCCTGCCCTGGAGCGTTCCACGTCTAGTGGCACACACCGCAACACCTCAATGTGACTTGTCACAGACAAGCTCCTTCTCTTACTTTTACTGCTTCGCAACCAGTCCTTCAGCTTCCCAGGCTCAAAATATGGTAAAACTTTGGCCTCCTCTCTCCTCAATTTTCGGTGTCCAATTAGATACCAAGTCCTATCAGTCTTCCTTCCAAAGGCCTTTCAGCAAGAAGTCCTCCTGTACCCCATACTGCTTTAACCTACCTGATTCCCATTCTCGTCCTTCCTGGCAGAAGCCCAATTTTGTTCAAAGTGACAACAAATTTCCAGCAGACAGCTTTCTTCCTTGTAGCCTTTGGCATCTGGGGGGTGTGACTGAGATCTATACATGAGATGGAAGCAGAAGGTTTCTGGGAAAGATTTGCTCTTCTTAAATAGGTGTCACCTCTTCCTGCTTCACTCTTCCCATTTTTCTACCTGGGATGAGGCCCTGAGCTCTGGATGAGCTATAGCAGCCATCTTGAGGTCATGAGGCACTCTATTTGAAGACATTTCTCTTACTCACATAGACCATTGCAGGAGACATCACAGGGCTTTCCCAGCTTCTGCTGTGCCTGTGAAAAGGTGGACACATGAGCCTCAGAATCAAGTTATAGCTCATCCCTAAAGTAGAACATTAAGCCACCAGTGGAAATGATGAAGGAAATCTGCATAGATGGACCTGGAAGGAGGTTCATATTTTGTTGAGTTAAAAAAGGTGTTTAAAGATAGTTTTTCATGGTATATAATTACACATAAACATATACTTACTTTGAAATATATTCATTTAAAAGTGTAAGTGGATGGTCCTGTATATCTTCAACAGGCTTACTGTATTTGCGCGATTAACTTTAGGCAGTTGCATTTGAACTTTCTTATCTGATTGAAACATATTTTTTTAAATTTTTTAAGACTTTATTTATTTGAGAGAGATGGAGAGAGAGCACAAGTAGGCAGAGCAGCAGGCAGAGGGAGAATGAGAAGCAGGCTCCCTGCTAAGCAGGGAGCGCGATGTGAGGCTCGATCCCAAGACCCTGAGATCATGACCTGAGCTGAAGGCAGACGCTTAACCGACTGAGCCACCCAGATGCCCCTAAAATATTTTTTAATAAAAAATAGAAATAGGAGATGAAAATACTTAAAATGCTGACATTCCATGCTCCTCAGTCTGGCATTGGTGGCATCCACAATGAGCAGGAATAAAGATGGTGTGTGGGTGTGTGTGTGTGCGCGTGCACATGTGCACTGTGTGTGCGTGTGTGGTCTGACACTTAGTGTGTGAGTACTTTGCAGAGTGTATGAGTGTGCGTCATTATGAGTGTGATGTGAGTGAGCGTATGTGTAGTGAGTGTGTGGGTGTGTCTGCCCTCCTCAAGCTGGGGAGAAGAGCCAGAAAAGACTTGGGGGGCCCCATGTTTCTCGGCTCAGTCTGGCCCACCCTGGGGTGTAGTGAACCTGCTTAGCCCACTCTCCACACTGCCCACCTTGAAGCAGGAAAGGAAGTGAGAATGAGGAGGACCTCAGTCTGACCGTCTGGGGAGGGGCCTGGCTGTCCGTCCTTCTGTTTTGAGTCCCCAGGACAGCTGCCCCTCACGCTGTAGTGGCTGCTAGGCCGGCAGTGCTCCTGAAGACACATCCTGAGACGGGTACCAGGTCAGCTAGTGTCCCCCGATCCCATAATAGCTCCTGGACCAGAAGGTTTTGTGGCCAATGATGTTAGGAGAGACTGATAAGCTGGGGACCCACCAGCAATGCTGGCATGTCAAGGCTACGGAGGAGTCCCGTGGGAAAAATACCTGTGGCACCTTCCCAGCAGGGCATTTTCCCCCTGAGGACAGGAACCCCCTCCCAGTCCCCTCCCATGGGAGCAGCGCTCACAGAAACCACCCAGGACATTAGCCCACCTTGGCCGGCACAGTGCAGGCTGAAAAGCTTCCTCATGCACAAAGACAGGCGACCTGGGAGCCCCATGCGCAGGCAACACTACGCCCATTTCGTAGATAAGGGAACTGAGACTCCAAGAGACGGGGAATGTTGCTCAGGTGCCCCCAGCTTGTCCGGGGCCTGCTGGCCTAGAGCTCCACCCGCTTTCCTTCTCTGCAGAGGTGAGCAGGCTCTGAATGAGCTCAGGGAAGATACAAGAATTTAGAGAATTTAGGCAGACCCTTGGTCCTCAGCCCATGAAGGGATTCCCAGGCAGTGGGAAAGGGTGAGGTAGTGAGAGCGAATGCTGAGGGGGGCTGGAGGGCTGGGAGGTGCTGAGGGGACCGTGCCAGCTGGTCCTGGCTGGGCGGCTCTGCCGTCTCAGCAGCTGGGGTGAAAGACCCCAAAGGAGGTAGGAAGTGAGTTCCAGCCCCGGCAGTGCCACCAGCAGCCCGTGTGGCTGAGGTCAGGGCCCCTGCTCTCTGCACCCAGTCTCCTCCTCTGAGCCATGAAGGAGGAGGGTGAAGGGTGCTGGACAAAAGATAAGACACCCTGGGTCATGTGAGTGTCAGGTGAACAGGGCACACAGAACGAGTAAATTCCATGCCATGTTTGGAATCATATATGTGAAATAATTATTTGTGATTTATCTGGTCCCGGATGCTGACTGGGCAGCCTGTGTCTATTGCAGGGGAAGGCCAGTGACGTTCATGCACAGACGAGGACTCAGAGCCCCGGGGAGCTGGGACTAGATCCCTGGCCGGAGCTCACTTTCTCCCCACAGGTTGTCTCTCCCTGTGGACCACGTCACTGACAGGTTGGGCTCTGAGGGAAAAGCCTGCCTCCATGGTGATGGCCAGAAGGCTGGTGAGGAGCTGGGGACCAGAGATTCTTCAGTCCTCATGCTTGGGGTTCACCACCCTGAGGAAGTTGGGCTGGGAGGAGCCGTCAGCATCTACACGGAGGGACCTGTCTCTAAATCCGGCAGAATCGGGTAGCTCTCCGTGGGCTGCTGTGGCTGGGGGAGAGCAGGAATACGGGAGACGGCTGGTGGAGGGAGCCCCCAGAAGGAGGGGGGTGAGAAGGGGGAGGGGGCGGGATGCTCCATGGCCAAGGGCCCCACCTGACCCCTCAGGTGCAGGGATTTCTCTTCCATTAGCACATCCCAGGCAGGGTTGGGGCAGCTGCTGCCCTCCAGCCAACCCCCCACTCAGCTCAGAAAGTTCTAGCAGTGTGTGTGGAGGGAGGTGGAAGATAGTGTGTAACCTCAGAAGAACCCATCCTCCCCCTCTTCTGCAGAAGCTGGTATCTGTGTTTGCGGTAAACCAAGTGACCTGGAGAGGTGGCCTACATGAGAAGCAGGACCCGTCAAGGTCACGTTGTCAGGTGGCCAGCCTGCATAAAGGGGGTGTGGAGGCTGTGTCAGCAGCTGCCCCACCATGACCTTCTGGGCCCTCCTGCTCCTCGCGTCGGTGCTCCTGGCCACCCCAGGTAAGGACATTCCCCATTCCACTTGCAGCGCCTCCTTAGCTGAGGGTAGGGACAGTTCTGGAGAGTGGGCTGGGCCAGGCCACCTGATTTGAATTCTTTGTGGAAGGCAAGAGAAGAAGAAAGACCTCAGAGAGGAGATGAGGGAAGTTTCCTTTAGGTCAGATCTGTGTGCGTGTGTTTTTGTGTGTGTACTTTTTAAAAAAAAAATTTTTATAAACATATAATGTATTATTAGCCCCAGGGGTACAGGTCTGTGAATCGCCAGTGTGCATTTACTTTGGAGAGGGAGAGAGAGAATAGAGACACACAGAGACACACAGAGACAGAGACAGAAGAGGGGTTCATGGATGATGGTAGGGGAGGTATAATCTTTTCCTCCTGTTTTCCAGAAAGAACTAGAGAGCTTGGCTTTGGCACAGAGCCTAGGTCAGAGCAACCCCAGGGCAGAATTTGAGGACAGCGTTCCTGGACTC
Organism: Lontra canadensis; assembly: GCF_010015895.1. Classification (NCBI taxonomy): domain Eukaryota; kingdom Metazoa; phylum Chordata; class Mammalia; order Carnivora; family Mustelidae; genus Lontra; species Lontra canadensis. Next base: position 1,560,973 of record NW_022631065.1, on the reverse strand, counting down.
CTCATAAAGCCCCACCCCTGTCCTGGGCTCTGGCCACCTCCTGGGCTCCCTAGCAGCCAGGAGATCTGACTTTCCCTCCCCTTCCACCTGTGGAGAGATGCTGATGTTGTTTCTTCTGCAGGTCTGACCTTTTCTGGTCTGACCCATGAGGACAATGACCTGTCCATGGCTGACATGTATGAGGAGGAGCAGTTCTTCAAGATCCTGGCTGAGGAGGACCCCAAGGTTGGCAGCTGGCTCCCTGCTCAGCTCCCAGAACAACCCCCCCACCCTGCCCTCGTCACCTCTCCGCCATTGTCTCCTCCCTGGGAGTGCCAGGCGGGACAGCACCTCTCTGCGGGGGGAGGGAGGGGGGCTGTGGGCTGAAGATGCTGATTTTGTGTACACCCCTGCCTGGGTGGGGGGGCCATGATGGTGTCCTCCAGGGTCTGACCAGACACCAGAAGAGGGGGAGATGCTGAGCTGGCTAAGGTGCTATGGGTGTGGGGCAGGGTCTGGAGTGTCAGTCCCAGGAAGACTAGCGGGAACGAGGGCAGGGGCCTACCAGCCCGCTTTAGGCCCTAAAGGACAGAAAGAACATAGACGATCCTGCTGGCTTAGGAGGCACCCCAGAGCCTCATCCTGGGGCCCTGACAAGGGCTATTGGGGGTGTCTGAGAGATCACCTCAGGGGGTATCATTTTCTGACAGGGTGACCAGATAATCACCCCCTGTAAGACGTGTATGGCTATAATCAAGTGGCTGGGAAAAATCCTGAGACACAATCACACGCAGGTAAGGCCTTGCGGTTTGGGGAGCCATCTGCAGGGTGGTCAAGGGCATGAGCGGTGATTCAGGGGTTGGGGGCAGCGCTGAGGCAGGGCCAGAGCTTGTCAGCAGGGAATCTGCAGGCTCCCTTCCTGTGTCTGGTAACTGACTTCAGAAAATCCCCTGAAATGGCACAGCTCTGGGCGCATGAATGTAGGAAGCAGAGTGCGCGTGGTTTCCATTCCCCTGTTAAAGGAAACTTGTCCCCAGAGAAGGTAGGAACTTTGCCCTGTAGCCCCACTGCGTGTGTCCATGGAGGAGCTTTGCGAGGCTGGTTCCAGGGGGGCCTGGGTCGGGACAGATCAACCCCAGCTCTGCCACTCCCTGGCTGCCTGGCTGGGCCCAGCCCTCAGGCTTTCTGAGCCTCGGTTTCCTACCTGAAGAATGAGATGGAAAATAATCCCCGTCTTGCAAGTCGCCCAAGCCTTTTAAAGGAGCTGGCGGGGTGGGACATGCTTGGCTCCCTGTCAGGCCCCGAGTCAGGGCTGATAGTACCAAGAAGACTTGTTTCACCCTCCCTCCCTCCCCTTTGCTCCCTGATTTGGCTCAGCCTCTTGGCGCTGCCCGGCCTTCCCTCAGCCCTGGGTTTTCAGCTTTATCCTCCTTCCCGACTTCAATGGTAGCAAAACATACTTCAATATCGAACGTGCCAAGGCTCCACGCTCTCTCTTCTCCTAACCTTCCTGCCTCAGCCTTGAGCATGAGCCCCAGGCCTGGGACCCAGGCAGCTTGGCAGCAGAACCTTCCATGTGGGTCTAGCGGCCAAGGGCGCTACTCCCCACACAGAGGGCCGAGGGCTGGGGTGATGTTGTGCAGGGCACTGAGACACGACAGGGCCAACTGTCCTCTCAACAGCCGGTGCAGGCCAGGCTTGGGCTGGAGCCTGGGCACGAGGGTCAATCCCAAGATCTCTGGCCCCTGCTTCCATGCACCGTCCCACTCCCGGCATGCCGCGGTCAGTGGGGCCCAGGGCCTCGAGCTGCTGGGGGCCCGCAGGGGGCTGACCCGGGCAGAGCTCCCCTGACTCCTCCATCTTTCTGTGGTGCTCTTACTGCAGGAAGCCATCAAGTGGGCTGTGTCCGTGGTATGCCAGAAGATACACATACCCAAGTGTCTATGTGACAAAACAGTTAAAACAGTTACTAAATGTCTTAGTGCCATCACCAAGGCTCTCGAGAATGACAATTCCCCCCAGAAAATCTGTGTGAAAATCAGGATGTGCAGACCAGAAATAGGTGAGTGCGGAGGGGACAGCAGGGACTCCTGGCTGGAGCCCCGCGAGTGCTGCTTTTCTCACAGGCAATCTTGGGGTGACAGCAGGTCTCCGTCGATGGTCAGCCAGGCACCTGAGCAAGTGGCTCCACCTCGGTGAGACTGAGTGTCCTTACCTGTGAAGGGGATAATAATCTCTATTTCTTTTCTTTTCTTTTTTTTTTTGAGTCATTTTTCCTTTTTAAAAAAATTTAAATCCAATTAATTCACATATAATGTATTATTTGTTTCAGGGTACAGGTCTGTGATTTATCAGTCTTATTGTAACACCCATTGTTCATAACAATCCCTATTTCCTATTTCAAATAAGGATTAAATGAGATGATTATGCATAAGGAGGTTGATACCAGGGAAGTGGTCTCGGATAGGGATACTCCTAGACATCAGAGCCCTGGTTGATCTCCCTTCCCCCACTGGTCTTGGGGGATGGGAGCCAGGCACCAACTTTGCCCAACACCCTGGGGGCCTAAGCACTGGGCTCGGGAACCCCGATGGCACAGAGGGCCCTGCAGTCCCTTCCTCCAGGGCTGCTCAGGCTGTGTCCATGCACATGCCAGGGCTGTAGGACGTGGGGCAGGGAAGGGTCCCCTGAGTGGCTCTGGCAGCACGTTTAACCTTGACTGAGGCTTTGGACTTACAGATCTGGGGTCACCCTGTACAGTGAGCTCCCCACCATTTCCCTTCATGGAGCTTGTGATTTTTATCTCCAAAGCCCCACAGCCTGCTCAGGTTCCTGACTGGGTTTCAGGATGTAACTCTGGGTGTGTTCAGTAGGGGCAGGTGGCTCTGGGTCCCCGTTTCCCCCGAAGACCCCACACACCTGCCCACAGCAGGCTCCTCTCACCACTTCAGGTCTTGGAGCCTCTGGGGCCTTACCGGACCCTCAGGAGAAGCACAGAGTCTTCAACAACCATCGCCAGCTCCTGCCTTCCTAAATCCAGGGTGGACCCTCCAGTTTCCCTCACCAAACTCTTTGTAGCGCCCTCCCCTGGTAGAGAATAAAATGTCATGCAAGCTTGTAGCCACGGCTTCCATTCCTTTGGTGGGTATGAGGGGAGGGGCTGGGAGGCATGCCTGGGGGACCCAGACACTCATTCAGTCCACGTTTACTGTATGTGTCCCGCTCTGTTTAGAGGCTAGGGATTTCGCGGTGAACCAGACAGGGCCATGAAATATGTATGAAGCCTCTAAGAGCTGGGGTACCCCGTGAATATACCCCCAGAAGCTCTCAGACTAGCAGGGGAGAGCAGTAGGCTTGTAGCCGAGATGGCTTTCGGTCATCAGGAACAGAAACCTGTCCTTTGCTTTTCTCTGCAGGAAGCCCCTTTTTTTCTGTTTTGGGGGAGTGTATTGTTTAGGATTCTTTTGCTTGCGAGCAACAGAAATCTTAGGTCATTCTGGCTTAAATGCATAAAGCAATTTATTGGGTGAAATCATTAAACAGTCCATGGATAGCTTCAGGCACAAAATGATCCAGAAATTTGTGGGGTCACCAGAGCTCCGGTCCTGTGAGTTGGCCGTTTTCTCAGTTCCTTCCACCGCTGTGTACTGAGATTGCTCTCAGACTAGCTTCCTTCTGGGCAGCAGCCATCGGCACATCAGGTCCAAACTTGACATTATAGACCATGTCATGAAGAGGGAAGGAGAGTTCTTTGCTATCCTGTCTTTCAGAAGCTCCTTTGGAAGAGAATGGCAGTGTCTTTTCCAGAAGCCCCATCAGACATCTCTGTTCTCACTGGCCAGAATGGGCCTGGCACCCATTTGGAACCCATCCCTCTGTTCCGAGGGCATGGGCTACACTGATTAGTGTGAGCAGAGTCAGGACACACTGCTGGGGCTGATGCAGGGTTTACACCCACCCCCAATCATATGGGTGAGAACGGACATGCAAATCTTTAAGAGAGTGTCACTGGAGGTGGGGCAAAGGGTTGCTGGCCATCACAAGGAGGATTGGCGCATTCAATCATAAAAGCAGGTCGAGACTTCACCAGTGGTGAAATCTTGGGCCATTTTAATACAAAACAGAATATGGCAAAAGCAAATTATAACCCATTAGGTAAATTAGAATCCATGGATTTATATAAATAATAAATTAATACATAATGGAAAAAGGAAAATGTTCCCTTACTGCAGAATGCCAGATAATCATGTAGACTTATTGCCAAGTATACTCCTAAGACGTACTTACTAATTTGATATTAACAAATTGCATTATTAGTTAAGTTGACAGTGGAGAAAACTGGCAGACAGGTGATGAATGTTTTCTGCCCCTCCTGCCCCAAAATGCATACATCCTGAGGAAACCTCAGACAAACCCAAACTGACTTTTTACACAGGAGCTGGCCTTCACTATGCCAAGGTCAGGAAAGACAAGAGAAGGTGGAGGACTTGTTACGGATCAAAGGAAACTAAGCAGACACTAGGCATAGTTCTAACGATGAACCTGCCATTAGGGACATGACTGGCAGTCTGCGATGATAATATTGTGCCAGTATCAGAGTCCTGATGTGGCTGGTGGTGCGAGTTTATGGATGACAGTGTCCTTCTTGTAAGGAAACATGCACTAAAGCATTAAGGGGGTTGTGGGGCACCGAGTCTGCAACGGACTGCCAATGATTTAGAAGAAATGGTAATATGTCCACACAGAAACACTACGATGAAACGCACACCACATACATGTAGTAAAATGTTACGGGGTGGGGGGAAATCTGGTGAAGGTGAAAAGGAGCTCTTTGTTCTAGTCTTACACTTTTTTTTTCTAAATTTGACATGATTTAAAAATAAAAATAAATGACTGGTAATAATCTGACCTTAGCCCATGGATGGATGGTGGTGACATGTACTGAGGGGAAGACATTTGGATGGGTGGACTTGGAGAGAATAAGGAAGGGTTCTACTTTGACCCTAAGAAGTGTGTCTATTCCACAGGCAGGTAGAAATGTCAACAGGCAGGTGAATGGGGGGGCGGGGTCAGGGCCAAGTCCACATTTGAAGTCCCTGAACTGAATGTGAAGGACCGGGAGAAAGTGCAGAAGGAGAGCATTCCTGTCTTAGGACAGAAGGGACTAGTCAGCCTGTGGAGGCGGGTGGGGGGGAGATGCGGTGAGGAGCCAGCAAGGGGACTGTGGAGGGGGAGCCTGTGGGATCCCCAGGGGGAATCCAGACATGGGACCCAAGAGCCAAGAGAACAAAATGTTTCGGGAACTAGAGAATGGCTGACCATGTCCAGGGCTGCTGGGAAGTTAAGAAAGGACAGAGGAATGGCCATTGGCTTGGGGTGCTTTTGGGCCTTGGTGACCTTAGTCAGACATTCAGTGCTAGGAGAGGACAACACCCATGTGGTGTGGGAGTGAAGGATGTGAAATCAGTAGGTATGGACAGCTTTATGAAGGGGTTCGTGTCAAGACTTGGAGAGAAGTGGGGCGAAGCTGGAGGCCATGTGAAGTTAGAGGTGGGGGTCTATGTTTCAGGTGTGTACATGCGGATGGTAATGGTCCCAGCAGGGGAGAGGGGTTGATGGTGCAGGACAGAACCGAGGGACAGCCTCAGGGGAGGCCTCGAGAAGGGAGAGGTTGGGTCCAGGACACAATGGAGGGTTAACATAAGGTGGGAGCATAAGAAGGTGGCCTCAGCCTTAGGGGTAGAAGCTGGCAAAGGACAGAGGCCACGCCAGCTCTGGTCACCTGTCAGGAGTCGGTGTGAGGTCACTGGTGTCATGACATAGACTTTGGGAGCACCTGTTCTCTTTCACAGACAGTTCTGTTTTCTGTTCTTTCTTTCCTCTTCTAATGGGTCATTCTTTCTTATTCATTTGTATCTTGCAATTTTTTTTTGTTGAAAATATTTTTGATATTATCGTGGGAAATGTGGCTACGGGTCACCCACCCCCGACCTTGTCATTGCTATTCACTAGTTTACTTGCTTAGTGACTGCAGAATTAATCTGAGTGGCCACCCATCACTGGCTCTCAGGGGAGGTCTCTGACGGTGCCCATCGGGGGAGCGGCCTTGAGTTTGCCCACAACTACCCTGTGCTGACAGGTGTTCAGGCAGGTCTCTCTGTCTCTTTCTCTCACGATACCCGACACCCGCTGCTTACTCTATTGTTTTCAACATGCCTCAGGGAATGAATTCTTCATGGTGGAATTCAATCAAATCAAAATGTCTTTGTAAGATGAGTGCCTGAGGTCAGTGTTAGAGATTCATTTTGACCCTAGGAGGTCCCTTCCCCGTTGCCTCTTCCCCCATTTTTCTTGAGCAAATTAGCTTGCCTCCTGTTTAGCCTATATTTTTTAATGAATCTATCAATCTCCTAACAAGTGTCTTTCACCATGACCTTTACTGTTTTTGAGAGTTCCAGAAAGCTTGCAGCTTGCTACAATTTGTTGCAAATGGAGTCCATTCTTTTAGGGAGGAGTTGGAGCTCTCTCTGGTCTGCTTCTCCCTTCTGGGGGAAATCTTAGAGTCAAGGCTCTGTGCCGGTAGTGGGGACAACGGGGTAGTGGGGACAACAGTGGCTGGGTCCGAGGACCCCGAGAAGGTCCAGCAGGACCAGCCAAGAGAGTCCTTGGCTTCAGGCAGGGTGGAAATCAATCTCCAGCTGAGAGGAAGTTAGCACAGGGTTTATTGAAGACAGAGCATCTTGGAGACTCCGAAAGAAAGAAACATGAGTCTTGTCTTTGCTTGTGGTCTTGGGTTTTTATTGAGGACGGTGGTCCGGTACTGGTCAAAACGAAGAGGAGTGTTTAGGTGTTCTCCATAAGTCTCTTATGCCCTGAACATGACGACCCCCACCCCCGCCTCCCCTCCCCCACCGTCACTCCTTAGATGTTAGCTATTGTGCTGGAAGACTCTATAAAGAAATTGTTAAGTCCTTGACCTTGACAAGGAAAGCATGAGTTACTTTTACCATAAGGCATGTATAGGGCTGCGGTTTTGGTCCTAGCAAGAACAGAAGCAGCAAGAGAGTCTTTCACGGGGTCCCTTTAGTTTCCCTGTCTCACAATGATGTAATTCTATCTGAGTGACACCCCCACTCCAGTAGCTGAGTACTCAGTGGGTCCGGAGGCCACAGCCCTAGGCCTCCTTGGCTTGCCAGTGCTGGTGGGAATTCCTTGCCCATGAGCTTTCTAAGGGACAGGGGTGGGTCTTGTATTCTGGGCCCTGCCACACTCCATGCAGAGCTCCAGTCCCACCAGTAGAGTCTGAGCAGAAGACAGCCCCCGCGTCTTAAGTGTCCTTGCCTGAGACTTGGTCTTAGCAACAGGTCAGTTGGGGATAGCCTGATGGCTGGGATCTGGGAGGAGAGAGAGCCCTGGGTTCTTGTCTGTACCAGACAGGAGGGGAGTTTCCATCTCTCCGAACTGCGAGGGGAGGGACAAGGTGCGTCTTGGTTCAAATACCACAGACTCCATGTAGTTCTTCCTGAGTTTTAGTAGATTTTCTGGAATAAATCTATCTTCATTTGCTCTGTGCACTTAGATGCCAGAGAATTTAGATGGTTATTTTAAAAACAATTTTCCCCGGTTCCACTGGGTCATGGATCCACAGAGCATCTCACACTGTTGTGCAGGATGTGGAACTGCCTGGATGTTTTCTTTTGACAAGTGTGACCGCAGAGAAACCGGAGATGACAGCCCATACAGTGTCAGTCAGTTGCTCAGTGTTTAGTGGCCTGATGCTATCGAAACCACTTAAAAGCCTAAAGTTGAACAAAAATCAAAATGGCTACACTAATGCTTCAGGGAAGCTGGATTTTAAACCATGTCACCTTTCTCGTCTCTTCTGCAAACCTCCCCTCCAGCCTTCTTAGCCTTTTGTTTCAGGAGCCCGGTACCACCCTGAAGACAGGACGAACCAGGCTGACGTCGCAGACGTGATTCCTCTCAAAACCAGCTTGATCCTGTATTTCCCTAGTAACCTCCCATTCCGCCCTCAGACCCTTTCCTCCAGATGGGCTTGCAGGGTTGAAGGTCATGGTCTGCTGCAGCCTCCTTTGCCTGGCAAAGCCATAGAGCTATATTATTTTCTTTATACCAAACTGTGTCTTTGCTTTGTGCATTTCGGCTCCAGAGTATAGAGGTTGGTGTTTGCCATCCAATGGCAGGGTCAGGGTCACAGCAACGTGGGGTGACAAGTTTCCATTTCTAGGTGCCAATTCTTGGTGCTTCCCACATAGTGACCTGGAAGCCAGTTTTACAAACATGGAGGCTGAGGCAGGGAGAGATGTAAGGACATGTGGAAGGTTCCCTGGCCTTGACGGATTTGGGATTTGAGCCTAGCTCCACACAATCCTGCCTTTCTCTGGGGGATAGGGTTGGGTTCCATTTGTTAAAAAAGAGACAGCAGGCCCACGTCACCCAAACAAGATTTACTACCTCATTTTATTCCAGTTTCAACCTCTCCCAGGAATGGAAACTTAAACCAGTCAATCTGGAATTGGCTGGTCAGCACTACTGAGAGGGCGTCTGCCTGAGAGACCCCTGCCGTCGCCTAGAGGAAAGTGGCCTTGCCTAAAATAATCCACTCTTCGCTGGTGACTTTCTTTTATTTCGTCCACCTCTCTGGAGCTCCTTTCTGTCTGCCAGATGGGATGCTGTCCAATCCATGAATTGTTGAATAAAACCAAGAAGATCTTTTTTTTTTAAAATAGTTGCAGAGGTAGAATTTAGTGATTTGTCAGTTGCATAGTACACCCAGTGCTCATTACATCGCGTGCCCTCCTTTATGCCCACCACCCAGTTACCCCAACCACCTCCCTTCCAGCAAGCCTCAGTTTGTCTCCTAGAGTTAAAGAGTCTCTTATGATTTGTCTCCCTCTCAATTTTCACCTTATTTTATTTTTCCTTCCCTTCCCCTATGTTCATCTGTTTCTTAAATTCCACATATAAATGAGATCGTATGGTATTTGTCTTTCTCAGACTGACTTATTTCACTGAGCATAGTACCACTCTTTTTCCATTCATGTCATTGCAAATAGCAAGATTTTGTTCTTTTTGATCGCTGAGTAATATTCCATTGCATATACATACCATATCTTCTTTATCCATTCGTCCATCGATGGCCATCTGGGCTCTTTCCATATTTTGGGAAAGCCAGTAAGATCTTTTAGATTTACTTGGTTGAATTTTGTTTTTTAACACCTTATAATTTGTGGTAAATGTCCATCATAGTAAGTAAGGAGGGTGCGTGTCCTTCAGGGACGCAAGACCAGAAGGCTCTGCATACATCTGGAAATGGTTAGGGACTGGAAAACAAAGTGGACCAAATTGATCATTTCCTCTCTCCTCTGATGCAGTGAGCTTGACCCTGCACTGTAATTTGAGGAACAATACAATAGAGAGTAGGTAATCATTAGGCTTTTCTTGTGAGTTGACTAAACACTTGAAATTCCACCCCCACCCATCCCTTTCATAACAGGTGGCATAACTTTATCAGGTAAACTCAGTTTTCCATGTTCTCATCAGAAGTTGCCAGCTGGCAGATGGTTAGGTTTAGCTAATTATATAAATGACTTCTCCCCCTCACCCTTCTTCCTCCCCCTTCTCCTCCTCCTCCTTCTTCCTCTTCTCTCTTTGTTAAGAATCTTGGGAAGTTCATTCCCATGGGGTAGAAGGGTCCCATGTGGCCTTGGATCCCACATTGGACTTCCCTAGGGAGGAGAAATGGGGAATTCTTTACGATGAGCTCGCGTATCAACCGAGTTCACTGATGGTAAGCAACTGAAACTGATTCAGGCTAATTTAAGAACGGAGAAGTGATGGGACAACCATGGATGCCATGGGGCAGAGGGGAAGGCCTAGAACTGAGCTTGAATACAGGAGCCAGGCAGCTCAGAGGATTTTGGAAGTAGGAACAGCACGGTGGTCTTGCCCAGATGCAGACACTGGGAGGAGTGAACTTCCATTCCTCTGCCCTTGTGTTTTTTTGCTACAAAGCCAAATTCCTAGGAAAAAGAGTCCAATCGGCCAAGCTTGGATCAGATACCTGCCTTTGGTTGTGCTAAGGTGATGAAGGAGAAGCCAGGAGCAGGAGATCTGAAGGAACGTTTTGGCTAATGAAGTTGGGGAATGGATCCCTGGGTGGATTACTGTCTGCCAAGACTGTACACAGTAGGTGCCAGATAATTTCCCAAAGGAAATTAGTGTTATGTCAGAAAGAGGAGTAGATGCTGTATGGCAGATCACGTCAACTGTCCAGCCTACCTTATAATGACAGGTGGGTGCCATCCCTGTGGTATTGCCTAATAGAAAGACATGTCACTAGCAGAAATCAGGTACCACAGATGCTGGTTTCGGGGGGCTTGGCTGTCCTTAAGTAAGATGTGCTTTCCTCCATGCTCCGGCTGAGAACCTTGGAGTTTACTCAACAGACATCCAGAGTGCCGGCTGTGAACCAGCAGGACACTGTTTCTGTCCTGGGGCTGGTGCCCTCAGCCTTGGCTCTTGGGCACAATGTGAGTGAAGGTTTCAGTTGAGGGACTGCATGGATGTGGTACTACTTAGAGTTGAGGTCCCAGAGTTTGTGGGTGATTTATTAGGAAAAAAAAAGAGAGCCTTGGGGTACCTGGCTGGCTCACTGGGTGGAGCACGGGACTCTTGATCTCAGGTTTGTAAGTTCGAGCCCCATGTTAGGCATAGAGGTTATTTCTTAAAAAATAAAATAAATTAAAGTTTTTGAAAAGCTTCAAGGTTAACTCTAAAATAATGACACTGCATGATACGATGTGTTGAGTGGAAAGAAAGGTGAAGCGTGCTGCCAGAAATGCTGGGAACATCCTCAGAGAGGTGCTGGGCTTGTGAACATCTCAGTCCTGTGGCTGAGTGGGATGGATACTGTTTGCATTTTATAGACTTTCAAACCCTGAACCTACTGACTGTTGTGGAGCCCTCCTCTGTATGTACCAGCTTCATTTGATGAAGGAAGGCATTTTTTTAAGGAAATAAAGATTGCGTCTCTCCAGGATTGACCTCCTCCCCTGAAGACTCCCAGGATAAAGAATGTTCTGCTTACCTGCCTGGAACGACCAGCTGGGAAAAGAAAGGCTCAGGGAGCCCAGTCATATAACCCCTTCGGAGCCAAGGTGCTGAGGACCCTAGTCCAGCATTCTGTCAATCAAGTTTTCCCCCCAGTATTTATTTTTAATTGAGTACAATTTACAGACAATGAAATGTACGGATCCTAAGTGCTCTCTGAGGCGAGTTTTGACACTGTCTGTACCAAGTATCCACCATCCTTATCAAGCACAGAATAATTCTATCACCCCCGAGAGCCACTTCCCTCCTGCCGCTTGATAGCCAGTAACCAAGCCTCAGAGAGAACCTTCTCCCAGCAGCAGAAACACTGCCTGGGGGGCCCATCTTCATCTTCGGCAACACCCCTCAGGGTCCAGTCTCAGCCTGTGGAGGGGTCAGTTGAAATGGCTTGAGCCCCAGCCTGTGGCCCAGAACACAGCTCCAGGCCCCAGACTGGCATGGGTTCTGACGAGATAATTCACATGTGTGCCTAGGTTTGTGCTGAGAGGTTGGGGCACCACCTGTAAGGTTCTGGGCAGCCCGTGAAAAATTTCAGGCAGATGACGAGGTGATCAGAATTGTCATTGTCTCTAGTTCATAGGGCAATTCTCGTCTGCAGCCTGTGCCCCCATCAACTTGCCTTGCTGCAGACTGAGCACCCGTGTTGGCAGCTGGGCTCCTACTCTGTTCCCCCATTCCTGGAACCGAGAGTATAGAGCTGGGGATCCTGTCCTGAGGGACAAGACTCATCCCAAATGCTGGCCTTGTTTCTGCCTTAGATGCCATGACTTCTCCTAGTCTCCTCCTGAGGACCAGCTACTCACGGTGTTCCCCGGGATTGTTGGATGCCCCTCCTCTACCGTCAGGTCATTCCCACTCAAGCAGATGCTTTTGTTGAGGATGGAGACGATGCTCAAGGAGAGCACATAGAGATGTTCCTAAAAATCAGAGCACCCGAATGGTGGCTCCCTCTTCAGCTCAACCCAGGCACTGCAGGCTGGGTGCTCAAGCGCAGAGGCCAAGGCTCTGAAGTGGTATGGACCCCAGGCGAGTGGGCAGGGTGGGAGTGCACGCTGGTTCAGGGATCTGAGGCTCACTCAGCTGCTTTGAAAGTGGACTTGAAGCAGCCCAATACGCTACTGGGGGATTGTATCTCAAATTTTTGAAGATGAGGACAATTCTTACAATCAAAGCATTTTATGGAGATCACATGGTAAATTTTACACCTTTAGTTATATGAATTAATTACTTCATATTTATTATAATAGTAAATATTAGGTAGACTATTATTAAAATAATATTGTATAAAATAGAAATGATAGTAGTAGTAGTGTTAATAATTAAGAAAGTTACTATGTTCAATAACATCTTTACACGAATTTGTATTTTATTCACAACAGCATGTATGTGTCTTGGAAAAATGTTTCATATGTAGGTTAAGACTTTAGTCTGGGGGTCTAATCTTTTTTTTTTTTTTAAGATTTTATTTATTTATTTATTTACTTGTCTGAGAGAGAGAGAGAGAGCACAAGCCGGCAGAGAGGCAGGCAGAGGCAGAGAGAGAAGCAGGCTCCCAGCTGAGCAAGGAGCCCGATGTGGGACTCGATCCCAGAACCCTGGGATCATGACCTGAGCGGAAGGCAGTGGCTTAACCAACTGAGCCACACAGGTGTCCCTGGGGGTTTACTGTTTGTAAGGAGCCCCTTGCCACCATGCTGGCTGCCCTCAATGGCCTTGGGACTTCCATCCCCCTCAGCCAAATCTGACTGGACCAAGGAGGGGGGCACAGGGGTGGAGCCTAGCATGTGGCCTGGGGCATATTAATGTGCTGGACCCATCAGAGGACTGGCTCTGGAGTTGGACATAATAAACCCAGAGGGAGGAGACTGCCAAGAGTTAGTCTTGGGGTTGGGGCACCCATAATGGCTGTAAGCAAGCAGGAGTTATGGAGGACCAGACACCATAATGACGTGGTTAATGAAAATGTAAATAATAACAATAGTATTTGTGGTAATAAAAATAAAAGCTAACTTTTGTTATGTGTTCTCTCCCTGCTGGGCTCCTTTCTAGATAATTCACAATATTCTCTCACATAGTCCTCACAAAAACCCAAAAGCCCTGTGAGGTTTCCAGATAAGGAAACTGAGGCCCAGAGAGGGTAAACAACTTGGTCAAGTTCCACAGCTAGGAACTGGCAGCTCTGGAGTTAGAGCCCAGGCCATGTCTTGCCATCTCCTGCCACTCAAGGGAACAGGATTGGTCATGTTAGTGACAGGAGATGGTAACTCCATGGAGCCACTTTGATTTCCTGAGTCCGAATGTCTTCTGTGGTTGGACAGCCCCTGGGTTCCACTGGGAGGCCCCACTATCCTCCTCCAGTTCTTCTTCAGCCAGGTCGAGCAAGTCTCTGTTTTAGACTCCTGTTTCTCTAGCCCCAGGCCAGGAGGGTGCACGCGAGGGTTCATGTCCCTTTATGAGTCCTTGGGACCCCAGGCAGGGGCAGGGGCCCGAGATCTGTTCCAGCTTCTCTCCAGGCTGTAGGACCTTCAGTGAGTCCTGTTCAGTTTGCCTCCCACCCTCAACTTTACCCCAGAGTGGCATTTGGAAGCCTGGAGGACCTGGGTGCCCCCTACACCCTGGGACAGGGAGGTGCCTGTGGCCTGTAACAGGTTTGGACAAACTTGTTTCAATTCTCTCTTAGCCCTTCACAAGTATGCTTAGATGTGGGGCATTTTTTTTTAAGATTCTTATTTATTTATTTGTCAGAGAGAGAGAAAGAGAGCAAGCATGCACAAGTAGGGGGAGCAGCAGACAGAGGGAGAAGCAGGCTTCCCGAGGGGCAGGGAGCCCGATGCGGGGCTGGATCCCAGGAGCCGGGGATCATGACTTGAGCTGAAGGCAGATGCTTAATGACTGACCCACCCAGGCACTGTGATGTGGGGCATTTTTAATTTGCTTTTTATTTTTTTAAAAAAGATTTTATTTATTTGAGAGAGAGTGAGTGAAAGAGAGAGAGCACGGTGCCGGCAGGGAGGAACAGCAGATAGAGGGAGAAGCAGACTCCCTGCTGAAGAGGGAGCCAGACATGGGGTTCCATCCCCGGAGCCTGGGATCCGGACCCGAGCTGAAGGCAGACACTTAACCACCTGAGCCACCTAGGGTCCAATAATTAGCTTTTTAAAAAGTTGTGGATTGTTTTTCACATTTTGTCTGAGGCTGCCAATTCAGAACTTGCTTCCTATCTTCAGCAGGCTCGGGCGATCTACAGTGATGACTTTTTTTTCTTATACATTGTACACATTTAATTTTATTTTTAATTTTTTATTATATTCAGTTAGCCAACATATAGTACATCATTAGTTTTTGATGTAGTGTTCAATGACTGATTAGTTGTGTATAAAAAAAACACAAGAGACTCTGGACTCTGGGAAACAAACTGAGGGTTTCAGAAGGGAGGGGCGTGGGGGGGATGAGGTAGCCAGGTGATGGGTAATAGGGAGGGCACCAGTTGTGATGAGTACTGCCATGACTTTACCTAGACCTCACTCAAAGACGATGGTCCAAGTGCTACCACCTACTGGAGGAAAATTAACTTTCATCACAACTGTATGAAAAGGGAACTATTTCAACAAACTGCGAAGTTTCCAACCTCTTTCTTGTTTCCCTCATATCAGTTGGTATTATGGACTCTTTTCAACTTTTTGTAAGTTTCAACTTTTCATAAAAACTATTAGATAGTAATAGAAAATTTTCTTTATTTCCTAATTAATAACTAATAAAAATTACTATTTATCCAGGGCTTTCTAGGTGCTAAGCACTTCACGTACGTTAACTCTTTTATTCTCAATGCAATCCTGTGAGCTAGATATTGTTCTTATCTCTAGTTTCTACACAAGGTGGGTGAGACTCAGAGAAATAAATAATTGGCTACTTGAGCTGGCTCAATTAAACATTAGGCTGCTTTGCTTCCCCTTTGCCCATAACACTGCATCACGAGCATTTCACGATTTGACTGAAATCACACAAACTTGAAAAAAAAGGCATTACATATCCTGAGAATATTTCAAGTGTATTCCACCATCAGGCAAAAAAGTAAATCTAGGATGGATAGTGAGAGACAGGTTTTTCACTGTTGGAAAAGAGTAACTAAAATAGAAAAGAAGGAGGTCAGCGTGCACCAGGTGTGTTGGATCAGAGGCAGAGGAATAGGTGTGAACTCATGGCTTTATACACACAGAGGCTGACACAGAGTTAGGGCGAGACAGAGGTGTATATGTGTGTGTATGCATACAGATGTCTATGTCCTAGCTTTGTCCTGTGAGAGGGACTGGAAATAGTGATGTGACCATAGCTCTGAGCACACTCACCCCTAGATCTTGGTTTCTAAGTACCATTCTCTGAAACAAGGAAGCAGGGATCCTTGGAGAAAGGGCTAATTCTAGGGCTGGAGCAGAAAAAATATAAAAGAGCTCAGAAGACTTTGCACTGCTAGAAAACGTGCCCAGAAACGATGAGGACATTACAAAAGGACATAAGAGCTACATGAAGGGACTCCTGGGGGCCAAATCACTTTAGTGACAAAATAAATAATGAGCATAGTAGATTACAACTCACAGAATGAAGTAAATATCCATGACCAAAGATCGTGTTGGTAGAAATAAATAATCGCATAAATAAGTAAATAAATAAATAAATGAAGAGGAAGGGAAAGCTCTTCCTTAAAGCGAAATTCCAATTAATAAAGGTAGAAGGAATGCTGGAAATAGGAAACTGCTAACATTATGGTAATAAGTGTTTCAGGCAAGAACAATCAAAGACTGCTCAAATGAGTGGGTAAAAGTATGACAAGAAACAAGACATGTTCATAGTGTCAAGCTATCTCCCCACACGGTACTTATTCATTGCCAAAAGAAAAATAGTAATGTTGCCGAGGATAAATCTGATAGGCACCACTGCATCCCAGTGGGCAAAATTCACCAGGAATGCGACCCTGGCATGATTCCCAGAGGACGGAAGGACACAACATCCCTTCAGTGGTGTTCATGCCCAAAATGCAGAACCTCAGTCTCATCGTGGAAAAACACCAGTTGCACCCAAAATGAAGAACATTCTAAAAGATAAGGGGCCAAAAGTATTGCAGTCATGAAAGACGAAGACTGAGGGACTGTCCCAGACTGGAGGAGACCAAGGAGGCACGATTTAAGCACTTCACGTACGTTAACTCTTTTATTCTCAATGCAATCCTGTGAGCTAGATATTGTTCTTATCTCTAGTTTCTACACAAGGTGGGTGAGACTCAGAGAAATAAATAAATGGCTACTTGAGCTGTGGGTGTGAAATCCTCGGTTGGACTGTTTTGGAGCAGAAGAAGGCACATTGGTGGGACAGTGGAAAAGTTGGAATGAGGGCTGAAAGGAAGTTAACAGTGTCGTGTCAGTGTTTGTATCCTGGTGTTGATCGTGATACTGTGGTTATATAAGATGCTATTAGGGAAGCTAGGTGAAGAGTATATATGAATTTTTGTACTATTTTTGCAATGTTTTTAAAGTCTAAAATTATCCCAGAATGAAAAATAAGCACGCAATAAAATATATATAGTTTTTAAAGGGCTTTTTATTTTATTTATTTTTAAAGATTTTATTTATTATTTATTTGACAGAGATCACAAGCAGGCAGAGAGGCAGGCAGAGAGAGAGGAAGGGAAGCAGGCTCCCCGCTGAGCAGAGAGCCTGATGCGGGGCTCTATCCCAGGACCCTGGGATCATGACCTGAGCTGAAGGCAGAGGCTTTAACCCACTGAGCACTCAGGTGCCCCTAAAGTGCTTTTTAAAAATCATTACAAAGTGTATCAGGTTTTTGCTTACCAAAAGTTTGAAACCCCCCAGGCCAGAGCCCAAATTCTCTGGTCTCTGGTCTCTTAGTCTGTGGGATGAACTTCTCTGTTTGGCGTCTACGTTTATCACAGCCCAGAAATAGAAAGAAGGGAAATATCTGGGCAAATACGGAGGAACACACACGTGAATGTGCATTAGCTGTTTTAGCTAAATTACAGAACACACATCAGGCGGGCCAAGCCCTCCTTTCCAGTTCTGGAATATCCTGAGCACGGCTTCTGGCTTATGTTCCTCCGTTTCACAGATATTCCCAGATCTGCACCCAGTGTGATCCTGAGGACCCCAGGGCTTACGCTTCCTGCTTTCACAATGCTGGCCCTTAGGTATTCCACTTAAGAGGGGAAAGGAAGCAGATCCTATCTGCTGAGGGCTTGAAATAGTTATGATGATAATAATGTAGGTAAGTGATCATGTGCCCGGCGGCGTTCCAAAGGCTTTAATGCTTACACCAACCTTGGGGGGAAGGGTCTGTTGCTACGGACCCAGGCAGACTGCCTCCAGAGCGCATGTCCTGAGGAAGGAGAATGTGCAAGGGGTGAGGGGCTGAGGTGTGGGGCACTAAATGCAGGGTTCACTGGGCGTTAACCTCCAGTCCCTTTGGGTTTGGTAATAAATCCTTATCACTGAGTCTCAGGACAGAAGATCAGAGCTGGTAAAGCCCCCGCAGGGCCACTGGGAGGTCATTCGGGACCTGGCTCTCATTTTCCGGGGCTGTAGGTAGAGTTGGAAGGGGCGTGGACTTCCCCATGATCCCAGCTCTTTTATTATTAGCCATTTTCCCAGCCACGTAGCACTTTCTGCTGTTAAGTGCCCCGGTTGGGACACTTGGAGGTTCTGACTCATGGGGATTCCTGATACGCCCGCTTCTAGGCAAAGCCGTCCTTGACACCTGGAGTGCTTGAGGGTGTTCCTGTTGCCAAATACAGCCCCGTGTTGACCCCTGCAGTGGAAAAGCCGTCCTCCTGGGCGAGTATAGCATGGAAACTTAAATAGAAGCAAACTGAATTAGCCACAGCAGCCCCAGATTTTCCTTCTTTGAGCATCCTGAGAAGTGTGTGTTATGCAAGTAAGGGAGTGGATCAGGAGTCCCGACCTTGCTGTATGACCTTGAGCCGGACTCTGTCCCTGGGCTTTGGTGACCCTAGATGTGAACAAGGGAGTGGGACCTGGCGATTTCTAGGGTCTCTTCCGGCTCTTGCGTTTCGTGGCGCCGGGAGCTCGTGACTGGGCAGAAGGAAGCCAGGCCCGTTCCGGATGGACTTGAAGGTGTTTGCTTTTCGTCCCGTGGAAGAGCTTGGCTGAGGTGTTGGGGAGGGCTTGTCGCTGCTCCGGCTGCACACAATTAGGGCCGAGGTGACTCAGAAGTGAACACGCCATGTGTTAAAATCAGAGTCGGCATTTCTGAGAAGGGAAGTCCAGGAGCCAGCCGGATGGGATTAGCTGTTGATAAGGGGCCCTGCATTGTTCTCGCTCTCCCCTGAGGCCCACACCACATCCGAGAAGAGGAGAAGCCAGGTCCCTGGGACCTCGTCGGGGCAAAGTCGTGGTTGAGCTGAGAATGCGGCCCTGGGCGTCTGACTGGGGCCGTGGGCAGGAGTGCCGCCAGCGCCAAGGCCCCTCTGCTCTGCCCAGGACGCTGAGCGCCCTGGCCTGTCGCTCGACTTGATTCTCACTCCAGAGTGAGAGTAGGGCTGAGGGGGGCAGCGGAAGCAGATACTGAAAGCCTAGGCCAGCAATCGTGAGCCGCAACCCCCACCCCCTCAAGGTCCTGGTAGAGCCGAGAGCCTGGGAATGCAGTGTGGGGAAGTGGAGGAGCTCTCCAGTTTAAGACTCTTCAGTCTTGGACAACAAAGGCTGACAAGAACATGAGGAAACCACTGTTTACTCTGTTTTCAAGAGTGTTCCACTGAAGGGTGTTCTAAAATGTGTCTAGGTAGAGGACGATGGGGGAGCTGAGGCCTGGACCGTGGGAACTGGAAATGTGCGGCTCTGCAAAAGTCTGGGTGAGAAAGCCTGGATTCAGGAAGAGGCCATCGCTCCTCTAACTCCCAGGGCAAAAGTCTCCACAGGGGAGGTGGGAGCTAGTGGCTTGTGGTGTCGAAAGGGAGCCAGAAAATGGGCTTGGGGGATCTTGTAGGAGCAGGAAAGGGCCAGACTGATGCTTCAAAAAGGTGCCTATGGGGGGTGGTGGACATTAGTGACTCTCCCAGGGCTTGACTGGTGGCAAGTGATAGACATCTATTAATGCTGGTTTAGCTAAAGAGGAAATTAGGGGAAAGATCTCATGGAACCTAAGGGTAGCATGAGAATGAGAACGGGAAGCAGGAAACTTGCGGAACAATGTCAGGCTCCAGGTTGGTGCCTCAGCCCTCCTCTCCTGGGCTGTCTGGCCACTGGGTCTTTGTTGTTTGTCTGCAGACCTGGTCTCCCATTGTGATCATTGCTGCTAGCGGCCTCAAATAATCTTTCCCCGTGTGGCAGCCATAGCCCCTGAGGCTCATGACCTTCCAGATGGAGCCCATCATGTCAGCTCCCCAGAGACCCTGTGGATTAGTAATCCCCAGATTTTGTACTTGGACAAGGCTGGCCAGAGATGCACAGCCTGTCCACTGGGGTTGGCAGGTTCAGAAGAACGATGTGGAAGTGCTTCACTTCTAGGAGCCATGGCAGGGGAGACAGAAACAAGGGATACATGGGGGCTGGGAGGTGGGGCAAGACTGGAAGTGGAGGACCAGGGCCAAGGAAAACCCTGGCTGGGGCTCCAGGTGAGTAGAAGCCCAGCACAGAGCCGGGAAGAAATGGGAATCCAGACCAAGCACCCACACCCATGAGCCAGACAATTTCCTCACAGACGATGAAGAGTGGTTTGAATTTTATAAGTGAGAATTTCCCTTGAAGAGAATCTATAATCTGATAGCCATCGATATAGCAAAAAGTTCTGATCTCTCTAGAAGGCATTTTTTGCTCAAGATAACCTCAGAGACAGAATTAGAGAAGTTTAAGAGGAATACATTTTTCTTGGCCAGGGGAGGAATTTCCCGTCCAGAAAGAAACCAGTGGGGAAAGGTCAAGAAATGTGTCTCTGTGTGTGTGAGAACCTGGATGCAACCACAGACCACCAAAATCAGAATCTCTGGGGGTGGGACATGAACTCCCCAGGTGATTCCCACTTGTGTCCAGAGTCTCAGGACAGACAACAGGTCACCCCCTTTTCTCCATGACAGGCACTCAGGTAATTGAAGCTAGCTAATGGATGTCAATGTGACAGATCTTGCTCCACTACCTAGAACTTGGGCTCTGCAAAGCAATATCTAAGGGCCTTGTGGGGCAGAGCAGTGCTGTTGCCACCCTCGTTCCCATCAGTGAAGCCACCTAGGCTCTGAGCAGGCCAGCTCTGAAGCCATCTCCACTAGGCCATCAGGTTGTTGGTAGGCATTCACCAAGCTGTAAAGCCTTTGGAGCAACCCGTGCATCAGAAGTTTCTGGCAATATTGAAAGGTGGAGGCAGTTGTTCATAGGTGCACAGCCCTTGTAAAGTGACCAGTTGTCCTGGTTTTCTGGAACTTTCCCAGTTTGAGTACTGAAAGTCATGCATCCCAGGAAACTCCTCAGTCCTGGGCAAACTGGGACAGGGGGCCGTGCTGCTCAGCAGCTTACATGAGGCTGAGCACGTGTGGGAGAAGACACTAAGTCAAGGATCAGAAGAGCCCCGCTGACTGCTTCTAGCACCTTCCCAAGCCCTGAACTCACAGCCTTCTAGAGGCGTCTCTTACCAGGGTGTTCCAAGTCCTGCTTGTCTCTCAGCGCCGGGCTCTGCCCTGTATTGGAGAATGTTGACTTTTCTCATACCCACACATGCACATACACAAGCAAAAAAAAAAAAAAAATAGAAAGAAAGAAAGAAAAAGAGGCAGGCATTGTTTGAACTTAGAGCAGGTTATATTCTAGGAAAAGGTGGTGTAAGTAAAAAAAAGATAAAAATTGGATCAATTTTCCCACAGAAATAATACCATGATGAGAAACTCTGAGCAAGGGAAACAATTTTATAAAGAGTCCTATCCTGGCCGTGAAAATTCCTCTAAACTTCTCTAATTTTCTAAACTTCTGTAATTATTTCTCTGAAGCTACACAGAGCAAAACAGTCTCTTAGAGAAATCAGACCCCAAAAACAAGTAACTGAGAAGGAAATACCTGTACTCTGGGCTGTGTAAGACCCTCAAACTACATAGAGATCAAAGGAACGGGCAGATTCTGGATGAGTCAAGTGCAGTGTTATTTTATATGTTGAAAAAGATTCTCTATGTGAGGGGCTCTTTGAGTTAGAGCAGAGCTTCCCAAACATGGCCATGCACGTGGAATCACAGGGGTGCTGGAAAGCCTACCAATGCCTGGCTCCCACCCTACAGATGCAGGTGACCTTGGGGGTGGCTTGGGAGCTGATGGGTGGTGGCTGTATCTGGGACCAGGGACATGGGTGCTGGTTGGAAGGGGGTGCAGATGCCTGAGGTTTGGGGTCAAGGTCAGGGTCTTGAGTGCTGGAACACTGAGACACATACTAACTGAAAATGAGACCTTAGTGGTCATTGAGGTCATTCTTCTTGTTTTGCAGTTGGGGAAACAGATCCAGAAAGGTGAAGAGATGTGCCTCAGTCCCTGAGCATTTAAAGGTTTATTTATTTGTGTGTGTGTGTGTGTGTGTGTGTGTGTGTGTGTGTGTGTGTGAGAGAGAGAGAGAGAGAGAGAAAGGGAGAGAGAGAGAGAGAAGGAGAGAGAGAAAGAAGGGGCAGAGGGAGAGAATCTCAAACAGGCTCCTGCTGAGCATGGAGCCCAATGCAGGGTTCAATACCACAATCCTCAGAGATCATGATTTGAGCTGAAACCAAGAGTCAGATGCTTAACCCACCGACCCACCCAGGTGCCTCCAAGTCCCTCAGCATTTATTTATTTATTTATTTATTTATGACTTTATTTATGACTTTATTTATTTATTTGACAGAGAGATAGAGAGCACAAGTAGGCAGAGCAGCAGGCAGAGGGAGGGGGAGAAGCAGGCTCTCTGCTGAGCAGGGAGCCCAATGTGGGACTTGATCCCAGGACCCTGGGATCAAGTCCCTCAGCATTTAGAAGTAAAATGAGAACATAAGGATTTTGACTCCTCATCCTGTACTCTTTTCACATTTTGGTGGTTTAAATATACATCCACAAATTCCTTGATATTCCTCTCTCTGAAAGGGGGAGCTTTGTTCCTTTCCCCTTGAGTGTGGCCTAGACTTAGTGACTCATCTTTAAGGAGTAGAATAGGAGGGAACTGACAGTTGTGACTTCTAAAACTAGATCATAAATCCTCTGTCTTTTAGATCACTTACTCTGGGGCAAGTTAGGTGACACGTCCATGAGGACACTCAGGCAGCTTTAGGGAAAGGCCATGTGGTGACTCTGAGTCCTGAGCATCCTGCCAGCAGCTTTCTGAGGGTGTCCTCTCAGAAATAGGGTCTCTAGCTCCAAGCATGCCCTTGGATGACCACAGTCCCCGCCTGCATCTTGACTGCAACCTCATGGGAATCCCTGAGCCAGACCATCCAATGAAGTCACTCCTTAATTCCTGACCCACAGAGACAGTGAGAAAAGAAACATTCATTGTTCTAAGCAGTTAAGTTTGGGGTAATTTGTTACACAGCAATTGATAACAAATACACACACACACCCTAAAATATTGTTCAGAGCCAGTTATACCCAATTCATGCACCAACTCTAATGGAGTGGGAGAAAAGAAATAAAGATATACAAAGTATACCAGCATTTTCCTTCTAAGAAAGGATGACTCCAGGTTGATGGGGAAACCACTGTCTATAGGAATCCTTTCTATCTATAGAGGCCCGTGGAGGATGGAGAAAGGAAAATGGGAACTTCAAGGTGTGGGGCAGGTCTTTGTTCTGTTGATGCTTACAAGCTAGAGTAGAAAAACTTTGTTTTAGCAGAGATCTCAAAGCAGGCCTGAGACTTAGTAGGGGTGGGAAAAAGGGACAGAGGAAATTTTAAGAGCCACTGTGCCTGACATTTCATCCTGTTTGGTGTCAATGTAATGTGGAACTCCCCTGGTAACCTCTGAGACTCCTGTGAAGTCCACTGCCTTGGCCTGAGGGGCTCCAGAAAGAGGGCTGAGTTCTCTGTGTGCGTCAGTGTTGAGCTGGGGCTGGGAAGAGAATCAGAGGGATGGAACAGGAGGCTATGGGGAGAGAGGAGGCTGGAGCTCAGAACCAGACAGCAGAGAGATCCTGAAGGCAGGGTCAGGGAAGGCCAGGAAACAGAAGCCATTCTGCATCTTGAAGACTTTGGCCCGAAGCCCTGGCATGTGAGGGGAGAACCTGACTGGAAGCGGGAATGCTTGGAGGTCTGGGACGTGTCTGCATCAGGTGTTGGGAGTTATGTACTGTGCTCGCAGACCCATGTGCATAAGACCTACTGTGCTCGCCATGTTCGGTTGTTTGGGTTCCTCGGGGGTCTGAGGACATTCTACCAGCTTTTACTTGGATCTAGTGAATGTCCTTTAAAGACAAAGCATATTTCTAAAATAAGCATCATCATTATCATGAATTCTTTATGAATTCCTGTATCTCCTCTGCCTGCTGTCATCTGACTAGTAGAAAGCTAACAGGTGTCCATCCTGTCCTGTCCAGGGAATAGGGTCAGAGTCCACAGACAAAGAGCCCTCAAAAGCAAGTAACATACAGATGAGTCCAGTCCTTGGACAGAGGCTATGGGGCCCCGTTAAGCACATTCCTTCTGGTGGGCTAAGGCATGGAGTCTGAGATGGGACTCTGAGATGGAATTTGAATTCCAGCTTATCTGTCAACTCACCATATGACTTTGGAAGAGACTCGTGACTTCTCTGAGTCACAGTATCCTTATCTGTGAGATGGGAGAAGGCCCATCCTCTCCACTTCTGAATTGTGTTGGGAGGACAAGGGGTTGGAGGCCTGGGGGTTTTGGTGAGCAGTGAAGAACACAGGGGTCCGTGGAAGGATAGCTGGAAACTGGGGAGTTCCAGACCAAGATCAGGGATCCCAGTAGCAGAGTGGAGGGAAATCCTGGACGGGAGTCTCCCCAGATTTCTGCATCTGTAGGGACGGAAGCACCCCACCTTGACCTTGGGCTATTTCTAGAGCTGGCCAGGCCGCTCTCCATGACGGCAACAGCTGGCTGCCTCCTCACTGGGCCTGGCTGCCTGCTTGTTGGCCCTTGCTGGACCTGCTCCATGCTGGGCTATCACTGGGTGAGCTGTCAGAGCTGAGCGGGACCACAGGGCCCCAGCTGGGTCCTCGGGAGAAGCCCTGGGATCTCAGAGGCACTACAGCTGCTGCTTGAGAGGAGTTTGAGCCCCTGCCACCTGCAAGAAGCCAGCCCGCAGGGCTAGTCTGAATTGGTCAGTGATATTTACCTTTGCACAGTGCGTTACCCTTTACAATGGCCTTCTTATTCGGTCATTCCTCCATTCCACAAATAGTTATTGCAGGCTGAGGGCCCCTACAATGAATAAACACGTAAATAAACGTGAAAAGCAAATACAATTCCAACTTGTGGTTGAGCTAATCAGGAAAGGAGCAGCATGTGTTGGCTGGGGGCCTCCCAGAGGAGGTGTCCTTGGAGCTGAGGCTTGAAGGAGAAGGACCCAGTTCTGTGACGAGTGCAGGAAAACGTTCCAGGAAGAAGGAAGAGCATCTGCGAGAGCTCTGAGGCGGGAAAGGCTCAGTGCCTTAGAGATAGCAAGGAGTCAGGGGAGCTGGAGGAAGGGAGGGGAGGAGATCGGGCCGGACAGACCGGCAGGGCTCAGATCTTATGGCCAGAGGCAGGAGTTTGGATTTTATTCCAGGTACAAGGGAATTCCAGGGAAGCTGCCAAAAGGTTTCAAGAAAAGAGTAACAGAGTCTGGTTTCCATGGTAAGAAGGTTACTTTGACTGTGTCGAGGGAGAGAAGAGTGGGAGCAGGGGGCTACAGTAGGGTTTTGGGTGGGACCATGGGAAAACATTAGTGTGTTAGACAGGATGGGCTAGGCTGTGCCGCAGTTACAAACAGCCGCTAATCTCGACGGTTAATATAATAAATATTTTGTTGTCATTCATGCTAAGTTTTTTTGTGGGTCCGCAGAAGGGTCCTAATCCCTTGGAGATTCAAACTGACAGGGTCCCCATTGCCACGTGATTTCTACAATCTCCATGGCAGGAGGAAGGGAACTGTATCAGCTTTTAAAATTCCCCACCAGAAGCCACAGACGTTTCTTCCTCTCTCATGTTATTGGCCAAGGAAGTCACATGGACGTGCCTACCCTCAGATGGGGCAGGGAAAGCGCCATTCAACCACGTTCCCAGGAGGAGAAAAGCTGGACCACCATCCAGGCTGTGCCAGGGAAGATGGAGAGTACGTGGGTTTAAGATAGGTTTTGGAAGTGAAAGTGACAGGTCTTACTGATGAGTTATATGTGAAGAGTAGAGGAACAGAGAGAAGATTCTAGATGATTCCCAGGTTTGCAGTTTAAGCATCTAGGTGGTTGGAGGTCCTGTTTTGCCAAGTAGGACATGGGAGTGTGAAACAAGTTTTGAGTGGAGGACAGGACGAAGGGTTGAGAGTTGACACACTCAGGTGTGGCAATTCAATGACGGAAATTTTCAGGAGCTCAGAAAAGAGGCTTGGGCTGGGGACAAATTTGGCTGTCATCCAGGATTCCTCATGACTAACACCTTGAGACTGGAAGGGTGCACCTTAGGAAAAGGTGTGGACAAATAAGAGGGTGCAGGGTTGAACCCCGGGAACTCCCAACAGGGTGAGGCTGGGGAGAGGATGAGAGGAGTGGGGGCGGGGAGGGGAGAGGCTGGAGTGGGGAAGCTGGAGGGGAGAAGCTGGAGAGATGAGGGGGAAGTGGGGGACTGTGCCTCACGCACAGCAAGAGAGCGCAGGGTTTCTAACAGAAGGAGAGGCGGCTAAGAGGTGCTTCCTGATGAGGCAGAAAATGCCCCCCACCCCTCAGCTTGGACATGAGCAGGTCTATGGGTTGAGAAACATGTGCAGGGAAGCCTGGAAGTGGATGGGGGCATGTGTGGACAATGGAGCGGAGAACTGCAGCCTGCTCTAGGCCCAAAACGATATCCCTGGAGATTGTTTTCTTCCCCCTTCCTTGGCTCAGCAGACCGGCGTCCCCGAGGAGGCAAGAGGGCAGCCTCCGCTTCAGCCCCATTTCCCTCTTGGGCCCCAGGAAGGGAGATTCCTAGGGATCTCAGCGGCATTATCATTGCTTGCGTTGGGTCGTGTTTCTCTCTTTGCCTGAACTAACCCTAGAGCCAGGAACTCAGGGACTCTGATTGTCCCAGCCTGGACTGTACTGCCTGTGGTTCCTAGAGCAAAGGGTGGGGTCAGTGACCCCAGACATTTCATGAGGAGGTTGATCCCAGAGGAAAATTAAGGCCCACATTCCAGAAGAATGAGTTGATATTAGATGGCGAGAGTAAGAGATGCTCTCTAAATCAAGTTAGATCTGAATTTCCCGTGTCAAAGTTGGTATTTGCTGTACTGTTTACATAGGAACCAAGAGCCACCAGGGGGAGGAATTGCCAAGAGCGTGCTGGTTCAGGCCACTCAGCACTTCTGCATAGAATCATTGCCTGTGCAGAGGGGCTGTGGGCCTTCCAGAGCCCAGGAGACCTGTGAGCCCTGGCATGTCCCAGGAAACAGGTGTCCTGACCCCAGGTGGTGCCAACTCGGCGGACACTGAAATACATTCTGACCCTTGTTCCCAGAGGCAGGGACCCCGGGAATGGCTGCGCTGCCTAAGTCACAGAGATAACAACTCCCAGAATTTCATTTAAAAAACAATTCTGAAAGGTATGAAAGGATAACATGGGGGAAATGTCCTCTCAGTCAGTCCCACTCCAACTCCCATCTGTCGTGTTATCTGACCAGAGTCAAACCTTGTCACCTGTCTCTTATGTGTCATTTCAGAACTTGTCAGTGCAAATGTGAGCATATATGTGTATGTTTCCTGCCTCTCTTTCTGTGTCCTTTTTACAGAAATAGTTGCATCTCATACTTTTCTGTACTTGTTCATTCCTTCTTCTTCTTCTTCTTTTTTTTTAAGGATTTTATTTATTTGAGGCAGACTCCTTGCTGAACAGGGAGCCCAATGTGGAGCTCGATCCCAGGACCCCGGGATCATGGTCTGAGCCGAAGGCAGAGGCTAACCAACTGAACCACCCAGACACCCCTTGTTTGTTCCTTCTTAATATTATTTGGCAATCGGTCATCTCAATACAAATCTAGTTGCCTTATTCTGTTTAATGACTGCATCATATTTTTTGTATGAATGTACCATAATTTATTTAGTCCGTTCCCTGTTACACTAGTTGCTTTCAAACGTGTGCCAGTAAAACAATGCTGTAATGATTACTTTAGATCCATATGCCTTTGTGCGAGTGTATATTTAGGATGGATTCTTTAAAAAAAAAAGTCAGAGTATGCGCATTTACGATTTTCTCATGGCTCCCAATATTCCCCCTCAAGAAAAATTTTTTAACCAGTTTACATTTTCATCCGCGGTATTTAGGACTCCCGCTTCTCCACCCCTCACCAATACTGAAAGTATCTGAATCCTTGCGGCTGTTCTAGACTTTCAGTGCAGCAGTGGGAAAGGCAGAGCAATCGGTTCACGGGACGTGTGGTGGAAAGGGTTCACAGCCACAGGTCCGTGGACTTTCCCTGCAGAGCGGGAGAGTTCAAACTCTCTGTGGTTGAAGAGTCAGGCTTCTAAAAATTCCAAACATCAAATTCCAGTGTCTTTGAAAATGTGATAAAAGCAAATTACTAGAGAAACGAAATTAAAGAAGACATTCGTGATACAAACGCCATTTGTAATTATTGGGCCAGACTTGGTGCCTTCACTTGTCATCAGATTTTGATTTTGCTGATGTCGAGACCACCATGGGCATCATAATTATTTCCTTGGGCACAGCTTCTTTGCCAGCACTGGGAGGTGGTGGTGGGCAGCGGATACGGGTGGGGGAGACAGGCTTATGGAGAGAGGGTCTCACAGGGGGAAAAGGGATGGCACAGAGGGGAGGAGCAGCGAGGTGAAGGGTCACCAAGATTCTGTTATAATAATAACTGTTACTTCTGTGCATCTTACTATGTGCCAGGTGCCGTGCTAAGTGATTTTCATGTATTAGCTCTTGTAATTGGCACAAAAGCCATAGGAGGTCAGATCTGTATTATTATCCCCATCTTACAGATAAAGAAACTGAGGCCTAGGTTGGTGAAGGTCCCTGAAGTTTATACTGTGGGTGAAACTGCACAGCTCTCAGTTGACAAACACCCAGGGCCCTGTTCTTCAGGGTTCCTGGTGCTATGTTACAAAGCAGCATTCCCCAGACAGCTCTCAAGTGTGCCTCCAATGGGTGGGGGAGCCCTCTTCGTTCAGGTTTGGTGGGGGGTTGGTGTTCAGAAATTTCCCAGAGAGCAGAAGCGGGAGTCCTTAGGAACGCTGTTCAGCCGGGGCCCAGGAGGCCACCAGGGGGCAGCAGAGGCCTGAGCTGGCCCTGCTGCCCTGTCCCCAGCTGACTGCCACCTCCAAGCAGCTGCCCCAGTCAAAACCTGAACCGCTAGGGGCCAAGAATAGCAAGGGGCTGTAATTCACATGGGTACTCCTTCCCAGGGTTTCGAAAGTCCCTCACGTCATCCCTATCATTTCACAGTCCTGCTCACAGAGCACTTTTTCCAAGTTCCTCAAACGGGTCCAGTCTTCAGGGACACACACTTCCTGCAGATGGCATGTTTGATGCTGGGCTGTGTGCTGGGATTAAGGAAAAAAAAAAAAACAACAAACCAAAACCCCAAAACAGGTCTTGCCCCCAAGGCAGACTGTCATGTAAATAAATAACCAGGGTACACTGTGTACAGTGCCATAATAGGTATGCCTGTGAAATCTGGTGGCAGTACAAAGTAGGGGAAAGAGAAGTGGAATTAGAACGTAGTCATTTAGTTCTGAGGGAGCCCAAGGGAGCGTGCCTGCCTGTAGAAGTCATCTTTCCCTGTGAGCTGAAGCAGAGAAAGAGGCTGACGGCTCTGGTCTAGAAGGATGTTGGGTCTCTTGGATGCTAAGAGAATACCAAATATTCCACCAATCATAATGTTGGCATCTCTTAAGTCCTTGGTCAGGATGTGGGTTGGGATATTTGAAGCAGGAACTAACCTGGGCTCAGGAAGATGGCGAGAGAGGGTAGAGGAGTGTGGTTAGGAGGTTACTATGTAGTCCGCTGACAAGGTCAGTGGGCTCCAAGACCCAGCAAAGCCAGTGGAGAAGAGACCCAGCCTAGCCTACCACCTCTTACTTCTGACGGCAGCCGTGGTCCTTCATCCCCAAGGATGACAAGGAAGTTGGGACCAGCCCAGATGCCCCCTACCCTAAACCAACGGTGCGCGCTCTCAGGCTTATGGGGGGGCAGTTTCTAGGTCTCCATCCAGCCCATATCCCTTCTCCCAAAAGAGTTTGAAATGGGACTTGACTGGGTCTTTGACAATCTGGACTCATTTTTGGTTGATAAGTTCTGTGTGGTCGCTGAAGATCTGTGGTCCCCCAAGATTGTCCGAGAAGGAGTAGGGGTGCGAGGGGAGATGCGGGCTCTGGAGGCGCTTCCCCCCACCCCGTTTGCCCCCTGCAGCCCTGCAGCCCTCAGGCCTGTCCTGTCCCCCTCCATGGACACAGGTGTGCTACCCCATGGCCAAGAGAATGCCATGTCACATGGGACATCCCTGCTTTGCCCATTTTTAATTTTATTCCCAGGCAACTTCCTTCTTGGCAGGCTGACCCCAGGTGGCGGCTTGGGCAGCCATCCTCATCACAGCCCAGGGCCAGGGAAAGGGAAGAGCCCTGGGGCCTGGGGGCTCAGCAGGCAGTGGCCCCACCACAAGCAAAACATTTTGTGATCCTCTCTTGCTTTTTCCTTTTTTAAAGTTCACATGCCTTTCGCCTTCTACTTTTTAGTGTGTCTTGGCAAGCTTTAACATAAAAACAATGTTTTAAACGACTTACTGTTCAATACAAAGTGAGCTGAATGGCTGGTTTATTTTTTCAGTTCTAAGATGCTGTCAGTTGCAAGAGGCACCACAGATTTAAGAACATTAAAAAAAATTTTTTTAGGAGCAAGAAACATAGATAGCTGCATTAACAGACACATCAACACATTCAGATTTTTAGAACTGTTTATATGAAAAAAATGCGCAACTTCAAGTAAGGGAAATCCTTGTTGGTAATTTTCAGCCTCCGAAAAAACTCCAGAGTGCAAATTGGCTCTCCTGGCAGGTGTGTGATGCTTGCCCTTGGCTTCATGTCCCCCTCATGCGGCGGTGAGAGGCACAGGGTGACCTTGTGCTTGATCTGAGTTGGCCCCTGGGTTTTTCTAGAGAGTTTTTTTTCTGGTCCCCCAGAATGCTCAGGGACTGGAATTCAGTTAAACCATTCCTGTTCCATAAGGGCCCCCTCAACACATTTCAGAATTTTTTTTCCTTTTTAAAAAAATTTCTATTTATTTATTTATTTTTTCACATTTCAGAACTTTGACTTCTGAAGTTAGAAATAGTTCTAAAATATCACCTCATCAATGAGCATTAATGAATCCCAATATGGATCTAGCGCTCTATCTTTACATCGTCCTCTCCATACCACTAACGGAGTCTCACGCCAACGGCTGACGACTTCCTGGAGGTCCTCGGGGCCTCGTCGCTGACACCAGTTTTCCAGAGCTAGTAATTAAAGAAGTGGGAGGGGGGAGGAATGAGAATCTAGGCCATTGGTGTGTCCTAGTTTTTGGCCAACACTTTGTCTCGTGTCATCTTGTGTGGTTCTTACAACAACACCGGGAGAATAATTACCACAAATGTTCTCACAGGACCAGGGAAGAAATGGAGTCTCTGACTGAAGAAGCACCAGGTGGCTAGTGAGTGGCAGAACAGGCCTTCCACTGGGCTCTCTGGTGTTGGGTCCCCAGGCCTCCCTCTTCCTCACGTGGCTTCTGTGGTTGTGGGAAACACCTGGGGTGCTTTTGTTTCATTTGTTTGTTCCAACACCAGCAGAATGCTTTTTTGAGGCATCTTTCCCTGACACTGAGGGCCAACCCCCAAGTAACTCTAAGACACTGAAGAGAGAGAGAGAGAAAGAGAGGTGCTAGAGAGCCCTGGAATGTATGTGGGTATAGGACAAAGGCCTATTTAAATGCATTTAACTGGCAACTATTTGTCTGAGTCCCAACTGTGTGCCCACCATGGGACAGACAAGTCCCTAGAGTGGGCTCCCTATTGCCGTCAGCCGCCTCGGGGAGTCCTGAGGGGGCAGGCCTTGGTGACCACAAATCTGTCAGAAGACTGAGTCACTTCTGAGCTCTGCCCAGGGTTCAGCCTGCCCTGGAGACACTGCTTGTCCCTTGCCAGTGGGGGACATGGGCAGGTAAGCCGGGAAGCCCTCTGCTAACATGGCAGGGTGAGCTCAGTGTGGGGAAGGTGCTGCCTGGGCTCAGAGGCGGGCTCGTGAATCTACCAGTGGAGAAGGGCAGAGGGTGGGCTCAGTGTTTGGGGGTGGGGGGGCTTGTATCCTTGAGGAGGGGACATGGGAGCTGCCCTGAGAAGGATGAAAGAGATTCACCAGGCGGTGGAGGGCATTCCTGGCAGGGGAACAGTGTGAGCAAAGCTCAGAGATTTGGGGGTCCATAGCAGAGAGGATGGTGTGGGTATGAAAGTGTGTGTGGGGGGGGGGAGACAGAGACAGAGACAGAGAGAGGCAGGCTTCTATTTGTGTCCACGGGTCTTTCCTTGGCCTCTGGCTCCAGGGACACCCTCCCCAGAGCAGCTGGCCCAGCCCTGAACTCTAGGGGCCTCTCCCCACTGTCCTCTGGGCTCAGAGCTTCTGCATTTTAGCCCCACAAGTGCTTCCCTGTTCCTGCAGCAGCTCCCCGCCTGGACTTTGTTCCTCAGAAGGCTGCCCTGAGCGGGCCTCCAGAGGGACACTTGATCCCATCCCCTGGCCACTGGTGGCGCGCGGCCCTTGCAGCAGCTGCGACGATGGCGTTGACTCCAGATGGAAAGTGTTTCGAGAATTCTGATGTGACACCACACCATCACGACACTGCACTGAGGACAGTAACTGATCTGGGAGGGGCCCAGTGAAGCCACTCCCGGCTTTGCATCCTGTCAAGGGCTGGCTCGGATCAAGGAGCTCATCGTGGGGGTGGCCATCTAGAACCAAGCGGCGGCAGAGGGAGAGGCCTTCTGGGTGTGCAGACCACTGCCAGAAGCAGTCTGGGGACACACATGTCTCCATCCGCTGTGACTTGAGCCTAGTGAAGGCCACGCACTCCAGCCACTGGCTGTGGGCAAGGCTCCACTGGGCATCTCTAGGTTCTCTGACCCCATCCTGGGGCCCAGACTGTCTCTCCTCCTGCAGGCCAGGCCTCCCCTCCCAGAGGACCGCCAGAGTGCTGCCCGTGGCGTCTCGTGGCTCAGCCGTCCGGCCCCGCTAAGCCCTGCTTAGCCAGGTGAAGAGCTGGGGCTCCCCAGCCACACGCGGGAGGATGAAAAGGGAGTGCCCTGCCCCAGCTGCCATCCGCGCCCTGGGCCCAGACCCAGGACTTGTCTTCAAGGCACCATCTGTTGCCTGCCAGGGCTGAGCAGGGACAGAAGGCTGGCACTGAGGCTCAGGGGCCAGAGCTGGGAGGGGACGTCACAGGGGCCCGCGCTGCAGGTTTTGAGGGCTCCCTGGTGAGAGAGTCCCTCCTTGCCCCTTCTGCCACCATCAGCCACTGGTGCGAAGTCTGAAGCTGTGGCTGAGGGATAAAGGAGCTCGAAGTGGTCAGTCCCTGTCTCGGGCTGGCTTCAGCGTCCCCAACATCTAAGAGCATTCCCTTCTGGGGAAGCCAGAGGGCACAGCCAGATGGTCTCCAGCCCAGGCAGGCATCCAGTTCCAGGTCTCACAACGGTCACTGTGGAATCATGAGACAGGAGCTGGCGCTAGGCATCGGTCCACGGATGGGCTGCCTGGGGTTGGCAGCCTGGCTGGCTCTCTGCGCTTCCCTGGGAGGAGGCCATCCTCAGAGCACAGAGCAGGACAGGGCAGGAGGCTCCTCTGGGTGGGAAACAAACCCCCACTGGGCAAGGCCCTTGGGACAGGGGCATGTCACAGGGACTGGGGAGAGGGGGGCTGCCTACGCCTGCCACTTTGGAAGGGGCCAGTGGGTTGGAGAGAAGATAGAAAGGGAAGGAGAGTAGTTAAAGATCGCGAAGGAAAACAAGAGAGAAAAACGTGAGAGAGGAGAGGAGGGAGAAGGAGAGGAAAGGTGAAAGGCAGGGTTGGTTGGGCTCCCGGTAACAGAGACCCCAAGATAACAGTAACTCAAACAAGATGGTGCCTCTCTTACATAAAGCTGTAGGTGATAGTCTAGGGCTAGTGCCAGAACCCAGGCTCCTTCTTCCACAATTTCCCAAATATAAGCTGCGGTGTAGAGGAAGTGGTGGGCATAGGGCATACCCTCACTTTTGGACTGGAGTGGGAGTTGCACACTTGGCTCCCTCTGCCATGTCACTGATCAAAATGGAGACACAGGGCTGCCTCTAGCTGTAAGAGAAGCCGAGGAAGGTAGTCTTTGTTCTGAGCATTCTATGTGTCCAGATGAAAAAGCTCCATGAGATGGGGCACCTGAGTGGCTCAGTGGGTTAAGCCTCTGCCTTTGGTTCGGGTCATGATCTCAGGGTCCTGGGTTCGAGCCCTGCATCGGGCTCTCTGCTCGGCAGGGAGACTGCTTCCCCCCTCTCTCTGCCTGCCTCTCTGCCTACTTGTGATCTCTCTCCCTGTGAAACAAATAAATAAAATCTTAAAAAAAAAAAAAAGCTCCATAAGAAAGGAGAAAATGGGTATTGGGGCAGAGAGAAATAAAGAGGAAGAGAAGCTCTTGGAGGGAGGAGGGTGGAGGGAGGAAGCAAGAGGGAAAGAAAGACTCTTAGGAGCAATTTGGACCTATGGTGACACCTGACCTCCCATCACACTGGGACCCACCCCCAGGGCTTGGTCATAAGCAGGCTCCATGGGGGCTGGGAACTCTCCCCCTTCCCCAGAGATGCATTAACCTGCAGCCTGGGCCCAGACCTGACATGGATTGGGGATACCTTGGCCACAGTCTGTGGAGAGGGGTCTGCATCTAACAAAAGGAAACTAAATGAAGTGCAGGGTTTACTTTCCTACTTAGCCAAGAAAAGATTCCAGGAGGCACTCTGATCACGAAGAAGGATGTGATGTCATACCAAGTAATATTCTTTCTCGTTGTTAAGGAAGGAACTTGACCAGTTTTCTTCAAGATACATGGAAGTACATAAAACTGGGATCATTTCACATATCACTCAGGTCACTCTGGGCCACAAGTAACAGAAAACCCAACCAAAATGTTGGATAGGAGCATTTATTATCTCTCAAAACAAGAGGTCCAGAGGAGGGCTATTCTGGGATTGATTAAGTCCACAGCTCCATGATGTCTGGGCTCTGGTTCCCTTTCCTGGAAATCCTCATAGCTCTTCCTTTTGGTTGTAACACAGTAGCTAGACCCCCAAGCATATTGTTCTAAATCTGCTTTCAAAGGGAAGACGTATTCTCCTCACCAGGGCCATCTTATGTATGAGGGAAACCTTTCCCAGAACCTCTTCATCAGAATTGTTTGGAATCAGAGTCCTTTCTTGGCTGGAATAGGTTACATCTCTATCCTTCGACCAACCATTGGCAAGGGTGAATAGGGTCACCCCTTCCCATGGGATGGTTGGTTTTGACCAATCACGAGTTCTCAGCTGGGGCCCCCTTCTCTGAGCATGTCGAAGCTGGATCCTGAACAAAGACAAATTCTGTTATCAGAGAAATAGGGAGCCATGGCTGCTGGTTAGGCTCAGGGTAGTTATTAATAATAAGAGCTCTTTTTCTCAGATGGGCATTACCAATCAAAGTTGGCACAGAAGACAAAGCACATGTATCATCTCGGCCTTAGATGATGTGGAGTAAGGAAGCCATAATTCAGGGCATCTTCAGTGACCCAGTCATCTTGTCATTGCTTCCTGTAGGAAGTAGGAAGGATTTAAATACATCTCAAAATACTTTTACAGTCCACCCTTCAAAGGGTGGCAGGTAATCCCGTCCCTTTGAGTGTGGTCTTGATCTAGTAATTCATTTTCCGTGAACAGAAAATGGCCGAAATGATGGTGTGTGGATTTTGAACGGTGTCATAAAAGGCAGTGTAGCTTTCGCCTTGCTCTCTCTCGGATCACTTGTTCTGGGGAAGACCAACCACCATGCCATGACAATGCTCTGACAGCCCTTCAGAGAAGTCCCTATGGGAAGGAGCTGAGACTATCTGCCAACAGCCATGTGAGGAAGCCATTTTGGACGTGGATCTTCCAGACCCAGTCAAGTTTTCATATGACTGGAGTCCCTGTCGATATCTACAACCTGAGGAACGCCCCCAAGCCAGTATCCCCCAGCTAAGTCACTTCAAATTCCTGACTCACAGAAGCTGTGAGATAATAAATGTTGATTGTTTGAAGCCACCAAGTTTTGGGGTGGTCTATTGTGCAGCCAGGGCTGGGACGAAGGGGAAGCGAGTGAGGAACCTAGGGCACGAAATTCAAGGACCAACTCTGAGAATGAAGCTCCTCCTTAAATTTTGTGCCCTAGCTTCCTCACTTGCTTTCCCTTCATCCTGACCCTGTGTCTAGCACTACATAAACTTCCATGCCTCTTCCTGTTTCCCAGCATTCTCCCGCTTGCTCTTGGGGATCCTTGGGGTTCCAAAGAAGCTGGCTCCATCACTGGTTCCAAGGGTGGAGTGTGTGACTAAGCCCATCAGCACATTCCAGTACCCTTAGGTCTCGGCAACTTAATCAGCTGTGGCCTGTGGCCCAGTCCTGTCCAATCAGGGGAGGTATCAAGCCTTTTGCGAGGGATCCCAGGAGGGATAGGATT
Source organism: Lontra canadensis (assembly GCF_010015895.1). NCBI lineage: Eukaryota > Metazoa > Chordata > Mammalia > Carnivora > Mustelidae > Lontra > Lontra canadensis. The sequence goes on along the minus strand of NW_022631065.1, from coordinate 1,524,963 downwards.
CCCTTCTTGTCATCAAACAAGGTAAGGGTAACTGTGCCGGAGGGCCTCCAGCAGCCTTTTTGGTACCTCTGGGTTGGGGTTGGGGATAAAGCTCCTAGCGAGATCCAGAGGGACTGAGTCCTGGGGACATGGTTCAGTTGCTATGCTGGTGCTCACCTGAAGCCAGGCCCCTCTCCTGACTTTGCAGCCCAGTGAACTAATAATTTCCTTTAAAAAAATTTAAGCCAGTGTGAGTCTGGTTTTCTGTTACAGGCAAAGGAAAGTGCAAATGTGATGTTAAACACACAGAGGAGACCCACATCAGTTACTCATACAGATGCTGCCAAAGGTCCAGCTGTTTCGCGCGGTGCTGAGTGAGTATCCAGATGTCCCGTCAAAGTGTTCTCGCTTCAGCCAGATGTTGAGTATCTCGTAGATGGAAGGTTAACGTGATTTAATGCTTAAAAGCAAACTTCCTTCCCTGCCCCATCTCCACCTCCGTGCCTGCCCACTCCGAGGCCCTTCCCGGTGGCGGTGTCCCACACGAATCCTCAGGCAGGTGTCCCATTTTGCATCCTGTGATATACCCTCCAGTCCACGTGTCCCCTTCTTCCACAGCTGTTCGGGTTGGGGATTGGTGTCTAGCCCAAAGAGCCGGTCTAGAGGCCGGCCAACCACCCACGTGTGGCCAGGCACGAAGGGATCAGCCGGGGCGATTGGTCTTTGTGTCTCAGAACTAAGGCGTTCTGAAGAAGGAAGCAGTTACAGTCAGAGCTACGAAGCAGAGACGGGGCCAGGGGAGAATGATGAGTAAGCGGAAGTTATGTGGGAGCGGAAGAGAGGAGCAGGTGAGGCTACAAGGAGAGAGATGCCCCAGAGTCCAGGGCAAGAATAAGCTGGTTGATAGAAGAGGGCGGGATGGATTCACAGACAGAACAGATGCCCTGAGCGAGGGAGAGTGCCACTGAGGAAACAGAGGGCAATCAGTCAGGATAGGCCAGACTCAGCTGTGGAAATGAATAGTCCCAGATGCCAGCGGCTGACCCAGCCAGAGTTTGATCTTGACCACGCACAACTTGTCCATCACAGGTCCACAAGGACAGCGCTGAGCGGTCCTGGGCCATGAGGCCTCAGACCTATAGAAGCTCTACCTTGGCAGGTTCTTCCACGGGTGCAGAGGCGGGGAAGGAAATGCAGCCAACTGCTCACCGGCTAGTAAGGCTTCTGCCCAGAGGTGACGCATGACCCTTCCACCGACAATTTATGACAGTACTTTATTTTATTGTATTTTAATTTAATTTAATTTAATTTAGTATTTGACAGAGAGATAGAGAGCACAAGTAGGCAGAGCAGAAGGCAGAGGGAGAGGGAGAAGCAGACTCCCCGCTGAGCAGGGAGCTCAATGCGGGGGCTCGACCCCAGGACCCTGGAATCATGACCTGAGCCGAAGGCAGCCACTTAACTGAGTGAGCCACCCAGGCACCGCAACTGTGCTTAGTTTTAAAGGTGGAAGTGTCGTGCCATGTTACTGTGAGTGTGCAAAGAGGAGAAACAGGAATGTTGGTGGCCAGCTTTAGTGATGTCCAGAGAAAGCACAGCTAGAGAGCCACTTCGGCCTGCATAGGTCTGGATCTCACGAGTCCCTGCTGTACTGTGGTCCAGGTTTGCACGCACATGAGATCTTCGTCACCCTTACTGGCCCATGCACGCCTTGCAATGCCCACTGCCCTCCACACACGCCCTGGCTTATTTCTTGTCACTTAAGACCTCACTCCAGGGACTTCATATTTCCTTTGAATGGTCCTTTCTCAACAGAGTACTCTGTCTCTCAAAGGCCTGAAGTCAGCACAAAACACCTTTGTGTCTCTATTTTATAACAAGGTGGGGATCCGCAGGCCTGCCTGCCTCAGGAATGTCGGAGGAGACTGCCGGAAACTCTGTTTGCACACACTGAGCCTTAGCAGGTTCCCCTGGCAGGTAGTAACACAAATCCATAAAGTGTCCTAGGGTTTACTCTTAGCCAAGCACTGTGCTAAGGACTTCATCTGAATTCCTTCATTGAAAATACTTTCAACCTCACTTTGCAGGTGAAGAGACTATGGCACAGAGAGGTGAACAACTCCCTTGAGGTCTGATTTTTGTATCTGTGCTTCTCACATTATAGGAAACCCCCAAGAGAGATGGTGAGGAGGGTTTGGGGCCCAGCCCTGGGGGACTGAGATTGATCTTTGGGGAGGGAAAAAGAAGGGTCAAGGCTGCTGCAGGTGGGTAGAGAGCTTACCTGGTAGGAGGAGACAATCTGGGATCTGGGAGAAACACACTTAATGCGACAGGTTTAAGGTTTATAGTTTCTTAATCTTCTCCAAGAGGG
>NW_022631065.1:1368618-1522603 GCF_010015895.1 Lontra canadensis | reverse complement strand
AAAGGACGCAGGTGGCAACTTGAAGGAGAACCTACTAGACAGAAGGGGATCATTTGTGTATCAAAATAAAAACTAAACAAGTAAACAAAAACCTTGCAACGAATTGCAACGTATGAAATATTTTAAAGATCCATAAATTCAAAGTGATAATAATTTAAAAAAGACACTTGGAGGATGCTTACAGGAAACTAACTCACTATTCTGAGAACTGAAAAATAAAGGGAAAGAAATTGTTTAAAAGCTAACTTTGGGGCCTCCCAATAATAAACTGAATTTGAGGCCTGTTGGAAGGCTTCTCATGCACTCCCAAGACTCTCCCGCTGCTTTCTCCAGGCCTGAATTTCCACCATTAGAGATTAATTTCTTTGGGTTAAGAGATGTTCTGAATCAAAGCCAAAGTACCCTTGGGTAAGGTTTGGTAACTACTTCCCTCACAGATTGTGCTAGAAGAGAAGTGGGAAGTCCTCTGATTCCTGGGTCGATAGATAAGGGTACAGCTAGAGCTGGGAGGGTCAAAGAACCTGGCAACATCATCTAGGGGCAAGAATTGTTCAGCTTGAATGCACCCAAGAGCACCCTGAGCTGGCTCTCCAAAGTCTAGCCCCATCAGATGGCATCTGTTCCAGGAGGTGGGAAGCAGGGTAGAAATGTATATTTTATTATATGTCCCAGGTGATTTGGACCCAGGTGCTTCTGTCCCCATTTTCTGGGAGACACTGGGCCAGGGTTCCTAGATCTTTCCTAGTAGTCTGTGTGACTTGCTGGTCCAGCAATGGTGAACTGTCACAGCTGAGTGCTCCCAGCTTCGGCAAACTCTCACAGACCCCTCTCCCTGGGACCTCTTCACCACTGCCAGGCCATTCCTTGTGTGGGGAAGCTGGCACCATGGAGAAGGGACCCAGCCACATGGGTCCCAGTGTGAGCTCTGAGCTGCTTACTCTCCCCTCTCCTGTGGCTTCCTGAGCTGTCCTGACATGCCCAGCATCTCATGTGACAGCCGACTCACCCCTGGCCCTTGGTGCTTGACGCCACTTGTTAGGCTCCCCTGGGCCTGGGACCGTGCATCTCAACTGAGGGATTCCTCTCTCGTCCCTGGTGCCCTCACAGGACGCTTGTCTCTAGTCAGGAGGTTCTTCATACCCAGCCGATCTGCTCTGTGTCTCAATCCAATTTAGGGTTGATCTCTCCTCACTCTGGCATCTGCTAACCACCTCTCACTGTCCTCTTTCCCACCCGATCACCTCCCCAGCCCCTGCCTAGCCCTTGGATCTCTCCCAGTTCCTCCCTCCTGCTTCACGGCCCTCCCCTGCTGAAAGGGCACCTGGATTCCAGGCCTGAGCCCATCCTTCTTCCCCAGGGACCAAGCACCTGATTTGCGGTTGACCTTCTGAGTGCCATCCCCACATGTTCAGCCCTTGATTAACAGCCCCGGGTTTGGAGCTCTTAGCTCTCCTCTTCAGACACCTGGCCTTCACCTGACCCCACGACCACCAGCTCTGGCCCTCCCTGGCCGGCCTTTTCCCCCTGCCACCCAAGCCTGGGTTATAACATCTTTCCACGGAGTGGCTCTGATTCGAGAAGCAAACACGGTGGTGTCCACAGGCACGTGCACACACACCCTTCCTCATCCTGACACCCTCTCCCACTGCTGTGAAAGTCTGGCTGGCTGTGTTTATTTTCCTTCTTCTAATTTCCCCTTTAGAACAAAAACCAGTCCTGTAACACGGACCACTACCCGCACCGCCCCCCACCCCCAGATCTGTAGCCTCCCCACCCGCGCCCTGTCCTGCTCACAGCTGTGAATGAGAACAGAGTGAGTCTTTTCGCAGGAGGCAGGGGCCTGAATGAATTGATCACAGCCTCCCAGCCAGCAGGGGAGGGGCCGGGAGCCTGTGCGTCTGCTTCTTAGAAACTCTTTGCACATCCGAGGCTCATAGATTTCCATGTGCCTCAGAGCAAACGCCTCCCCACCTCACCCGCCTCCTTTCGAATTTTATTTTAATTCATTTTTGGTCCCATGTATTTTGTTTTCTGTTTTCTACAAGGGAGTCTGAATCAGGGCCTCAGAAAAACAAGGCTGAGCTGCCAACTGGAAATGTTTGCTCTGGGGGCGAGTTCGGAGGCTGGCGTCAGGCGGGGCAAGATCCGTGCCAGTGGAATGTGATTTGGGGGGGAAGCTGCAGGTCACTCAATCGCTGGCAGCCCGCCCAGAGCAACTGGATGCTTTCTGGTCTGTGTGTGTGTGTGTGTGTGTGTGTGTGTATGTGTAGACTTTTTTCCCTCATGCAAACAGAGCCTGGAGATGTGGAGACAGAAGCATTAAGAAGAAACTAGACAGGGGGTTGGAAAATCAGGGAGCTGGGGAGATTAGGTAGGTGGGGATGGGAGACTGGGGCCAGGAGCTGCACGGCGACTTCATCCAGCACCCACTGTGTTCCCAGCCTGGAGCTGGGTGCCCTCAGGAGCGAGGGGAGATACAGACCACTCTGGCTCCCTGGGGCGGTGGGGAAACAAGGCTCACAGGACAGAACACAGCCAGGCCAGACTGGAAGTTTCCCAGAGCAGGCTGTATGATCGACGGAAGGTGTTCAAAGAAGGCTTCCTGGAGGAGGTTTGGTAGGGTCCAAGCCCCAAAGCATGAAGTAGTGCTTTGAAAGGAAAAGAGAAGTGTTCAAGATAACAGTTTGTGGCTATTATGCGCCAAGCCCTTTACACTGACAATCCCCTTCAGTCCTCCCAGCAACCCTAAGAGGGTCACTGATCTTCCCATCTGACTTTGGAAACAAGAAAACTGAGGCCCAGAGAGATGAGGGAACTTTGCCAAGCTCCCAACTCGTAAATGGTAAGCCAACATTCAACCAAGGGCTGTCCCACTCTAAAGTCCCATTTCTCCTCACCACACTGAGGGTCCTTTTCCACTTAGCCAAGTTCCCCATGTAAGGGCCCATTTTTTTTTATTCTTTCTTTCTTTCTATCTATCTATCTATCTATCTATCTACCTATCTATTTATCATCTATCTATCCCTGGATAGAAAACTGTTAAATTCAAAGTGGGGATCTAAGGGGCCAAGGCAGATTCCCAGAGACGGTGTGACAAGTACTTGGAGATCACAGAAGACCCTGTCTAGCTTCACCATTCCCAGGAATTGGGGGCTGGGCCCCTTGGTAGTCCTGCCAGTTTCCGTCCCAAGCCGAGCTTTTCCTGCAACCTGACTCACCTTACCGATGAGCCATGTCCCCTCCCACACTCCCTAACATACCCCCTTCACATGCCAAGTTCTTTCTCATCCCGGGTGCTCACTCTGGGACCGCCCATTTTGGGGGTCCTCAGAAGCTACGTAGGCTCCTCTGAGCGGCACACGAAACTCAGGTGAACCAGACAGAATGGATTTCTCCAGGGCAACCAGCAGGACCCTAGATAGTCAGGAGTAAGGAAGTCGAGGGCTGCCATGACTTCCCAGAGGTATCTAGCAAGTCCTCTCCCTGCTCATGTCTCCGTTTTCTCAGTTTTACAATGAGGAGTGGCCTGGATGGCCTCAGTGAGAGTGGTCTACATCCTCTGCCACAGATGGCAGAAGAGAATCTAAGAATGCAGAGTTGGTATGCCCGTGAGAGGAGCTTGTCTCAGGTGGCCAGCGCACTGCACAGATTGTCTGGAACAGGAAGCAGGGGTCATCACAAGCTCAGGAGGAGAGAAGGAAATAAGCCAGCCTTGGTAGGAGAGAAGACAGAATGAGGGAAAGTGGAGTCACGCTCAGGGTGGTTAGACCGAAGCTTGTCAGGCAGAGATCAGATGGACAGTGATCTATTGGATTAGGATGACTCCAATGGCCACTTGGGGACTTTATTGGCCTGAGGTCAAATAGTTGGTTAGTCGCCCCCATTGGTTCTTTTTGACCTAACTGACCACTAGTATTAGTAAGTACTGACTTGGGGTCACCTGGGCCTGCCAGATCACCTATGGTGGTTGAACTGACTCATCAATTCCACAAGACAACTGATTTTACTATTGTTTCCAGGAAACAGGTAATTGACTGAATTCACCAAACCCAATAACTGTTCTGGCTTTTCCGAGACAGTCTTTAGATCCAATCTCTTTGGTCCTCAGACACTTTTAGGCTACCTGCTACTTACCAAAAACAGCCAGACCCTTGAGAAGGCTGGGGGAAAAAAAACAAAAACAATAAACCTATGAACAATAAGCTTGGGGACTCAGTCTCTCCAACAATAAAATGGGAAGGTTGGACTGGATCAAGAGTGGCAAACATATGGTGTGAATACTACCACTGTTCCTATTTCATCCATGGCAGACATTCCTAATCAATCGCAGCACTCATTCTCATGGGATCAGATGCAGCCTCAGACTCCTTTTCAACACAGGGCTTTGGGCAGCCCTACCAATCAATTAGATTTGGCATGCATGATAAAAAGCATTTGTCTTCTGGGCACTAGCTGGTCTCCAAGCCTCCCTCCAGCTGTGCTGATCTAGGATTGCAACTGATTAGGTATCTGAGGTCTCAGCCTGGAGACCACCAGATCGACAGCTGTCCCTGGGGCTTCCCAGGTCTGTGGAACTGCCCTTGAGCTGGGCCTGGGCTGAGCTGGTGCCTTATTAATTTTCCTCACTGCTAATAAATGTGCATTGCGTCAGCCCCACTCTGCCCCCTCATGTTCTCCGGCTGCCGCCAGCAGCGGGGACTTTTTCAGAGAGCTGTAAAAATAGTTTTTTTAAGGAGCTTGCACAGAAGAAGCAGCCAAGCCTTTTTTGTTTCCTTTCTTTTCTGAGGGAATGGGGGAGATGGGTAGGGAATACTTCACAATGAAGGAATGTGCTCCTTGGGGAATTTAAAGTTGTTTTCCCTTTTCTTTCTTCTTTTTTTTTTTTTTTTAAGAAGTTATCACACTCTGGTTTCACATCTAGCCACAGAGCATGTCTGTGAGGATTGGTAACCGCTCCCCGGAGATCACTGGCTTAAGCCAGGTCTTGTTAGGCTGTTGACAACTTGGTGCTGATGAGCGAGCCCTAATGAGCCGCTTGCTTCCTCCCCCCCCACACGCCGCCGGCTGATCCAGCTTCGGTGTTCCAGGGGGCTTGATGGCTCCATGAGACAGCTTTTCTTGCCTGCAATAGAGGCTAGGCAGGCAGGAGAACTTTCCTTCCAACGAGTGAATGTTTTACTTTTCCCACTGGTGTTCTGGGTTTTGCAGAGGTTGCTGACCAATGCTAAGATGCTAGGGTTGGAAAGGGTCTCAGGAGAGGTAGGCTCCAGCTCCCCCTCACTCTTCCCATTTCGTAGATGAAGAACTGGAGCTTCAGTGGGTAGGAAGGCAGGGCAGGAGCCCGAGGGAGGGCACTCCGAGTGGATCCTGGGAAGAGAGCGCCTCTCTTGCCTCCCAGACCACCAAGTCAAAGCTACAGAACTCTGATGAGGCTAACCCAGAGCTTCTCGAACCTGAGGAACATGTGCCGTTGTCTGAAAAGACAACACATCATCACTGAGTCCTGGGACACAATTGTACTCTTCTGCTTTACGCTTTTAAATTGTTATATAATTATCAAGCAAAACAAATCAATAAATTAATAAACAAAACTACAAAGGTGGTAAAACATTCATGACATTAAGTTAGTACGAGGACAGGAGATGGGGAGGCCAAGTCGGACATTGCTCAGAGGAAGCTGGGAGCCTGGACACGGAGCTCCTTCAGGCCAGTCCTCTTGTCCTCTGGCTAACTGTTTCTTCCTTGGGCAGGTCTCCTTGACGCATAAGATGATCCCGTGGCTTTTTAGCAAATTCTCCAAAGCAGGCAGTACCATGTGACCCTCTCCCCTCTCCTCTGCCATCCCACCCACCAATGGGAAGAACTCTTGTTGGGCTTTGCAAGGAAGCAAGTGCTGCTCCTTCCTATCTCCTTTGGGTGAGAACAGACCATGAATATGATGCTTAAGTAGACCATCTAGGGTGTTAGCAGCAGGAAAGCGCTGGTGGTTTAGTCGTAGAGAGGTGGCCTCAGCAAAGAAGTGACATGACAACAAAGGCTTGGAGGAGGCAAGGGAGCAAGCCATGGGTGTTTGTCAGGGAGGCGGCCTGCTGAGCCGAGTCCCAGTGCTCTCCAGCATGGTTTAAATGTCCCTTCCTCCAGGCAGTCTCCCAGAGTTGTTCCACCATGCTCAGAACTCGCATGGCTTTTCCTGCGGCCTGGAGCCCTGTGCACCATGTCTTGGAGCTCTTATCAGGCTTGAGTTATCCTTCTACTGGACCAGGAGCCCCTTGAGGTTGGACATCACACCTTCCCCCTCTAGAATGTCTGCCCTCTGTGGGCAAGGGTGTTTGCTCTCCTCACTGCTGTATCCCCAGCCTCAGTTGGTGACCTATGAATGCAAACTGATTTGTCAGAGGTGGACCAAGTAGGGGATGGGAACAGTCTGTCGTTTGCACTCAGGCTCCCGATTTGGACACTTCATCTCTCTGCCCCGGTCCCATCATGAGACCTGAATGGGTCCAACATTTGTCAGAGGAGTGGACGACTGCTGATTAAAACCCATCCTCCTGGGGCGCCTGGGTGGCTCAGTGGGTTAAAACATCTGCCTTCAGCTTAGGTCATGATCCCAGCGTCCTGGGATGGAGCCCCACATCGGTCTCTCTGCTCAGCAGGGAGCCTGCTTCCCTTCCTTTCTCTCTGCCTGCCTCTGCCTACTTGTGATCTCTGTCTGTCAAATAAATAAATAAAATATTTGGTGGTGGGGGGGGAAACACCATCCTCCTCCACTCAATTTATCAGCAGAGAGGCCAAAAGTTAGAGAAAATAGGCAGAATCTGACAGGCGCACCTGTTTCCCGTGGTCGGAGCAGCCATCCCTGTATAGAACAGGCTCTGTCTTGGGATCCACTTGCTCTTCTGTCAAAGCAGCTGGTTGGGCAAAAGTTGAGCAAGCCAATATCCTAGCTGTGCAGCGGGCCTTTGTTCATTCAGTCAGTACTTTCTGAGTGCCTACTGTGTGCCAGGGATTTTTCCAGTGGCTGGGATACAGCAGTGGACCAGGCAGGCCAAAACCCCTGCCCTCAGGGTAAGTGTTTGAAAAATGAAAGCAGGGAAAAGGGAGAAGGGGAAGGGAGACATAAACTCTACCTGGTGCTCAAAGACAACCTCACTAAGGCAACACAGAAACCCCAGAAGGGAAGAGGGAATGAGCCATGAGGATATCTGGGGGCAGAGCACAGCAAAGGGAAGAGTCAGTGCAAAGATCACCTGGACGGAGGAAGGTAGAGGGAAGAGGGGAAAGTGAGTCCAAAAGAGCTCCCTGCCTGGATGTCTCATCCCTGTCCCCTGGGCCAGTGTCCTGCTGATTAATGGTGGCCATGTGGACCCTGTGACTGGGAGCTAAGGAGGGGCTTTGGGGCCCTCAGGCTTACTGTATCCTACTTTTTGCTCACTGCCCTGGGTGGTCCTATCTAGGGCTGCTATGAGGACGACTCTGGGTGCTCTAGTCATATGTACCCCATTTCCTTGTGCCAATCCAATTTCCACTCTTGCCCCTTTCTTTTTTTTTAATTTTTAAATTTTTTTAAAAGATTTTATTTTTTTATTTGACAGACAGAGACCACAAGTAGGCAGAGAGGCAGGCAGAGAGAGAGGAGGAGGAGGAAGCAGGGTCCCCGCAGAGCAGAGAGCCCAATGTGGGGCTCAATCCCAGGATCCTGGGATCATGATCCGAGCCAAAGGCAGAGGCTTTAACCCACTGAGCCACCCAGGCACCCCCCTTTAAAAAAAAAACATTTTATTTTTTATTTGACAGAGATCACAAGTAGGCAGAGAGGCAGGCAGAGAGGGGGGAGGAAGCAGGCTCTCTGTTGAGCAGAGAGCCCAATGGGGCTCGATCACAGAACCCTGGGATCATGACCTGGGCCGAAGGCAGAGGCTTTAACCCACTGAGCCACCCAGGCACCCCTCTTCACCCCTTTCTTGATTGGCTGATGGACACACCCACTTTGGAACAATCAGGACAGCCAGCAATGAAGACTCCAGGTTCAGGAATATAGAATTTCATGCAGCAAGTGTCCAAGGTTCCATCCCATCCAGCTAAGAAGATGGCAATTGCTGGATGTCACCCTGCCAAGCTGTCCTATCCTCACCCATGGGTGTTGCGTGGGCACCAAGAATTTTCTGGGCAGGTTCCACTCAGCAATGCTGGGAGGGCTCCAGTGCTTGGATGCCAAGATCTGAGATGCATATGCCTGAGACCCTCGAATGTCCAGAAGTGGGGCCCTGGCATCTGATCCTGACTTGGAACGAGCCGGAGCACTGGGCTGGTCCAAAGGCAGGCCAGTGGCTCCGGCTGAGAGGTGGACAGCAAGAAACTCACCCAGGCTGGCAGCACATGCAGGGATAAGCGAGGATGCCGAAGAGCCCGGCACTATATGTAGCCCAGCTACTCAGTCCCCCAAATGCAAGTCCCTAAGTTCTCAGGAGACAGCAAAGCATGATGATTCAAAGCTTGGGAGTTTTGGTCAGTTGCCCTGGGCTCAAAGCCCACTTCGGTTATTTCCTTTCTTCTGGCAAGGTTTTCCCTCTGGGAATAGTTTCCTTATCTGTAGAATGGGTTTACCTCCTTGGGTCATCATAAGGATTTAGAGAAACAGAGCCTGTCATCAGTCCCTGTGGAAGTAATGATTGCTGCCCAGCTGTCTAGTATTTTTTCCCAGGCGCCTAAGACCCAGAGCTCTTGCCTTCCTTTCCCTTTCTAGCTTCATTCTTCTTTGGAACAGCCATCCAGGGGATGTGGACCCTCCCAATGGCACGATCGTGCTAGCCCAGGGTAACATTCAACAGTTGAGTCAGTGGGGGGATGTTTTTAATGTAGGGCATAGGTTTTCTTGGGGTGTCTGTGTAGTGCCATCCCAAGCAGAGGGTGAGACCACCTTGAGCCTCAAGAGCCCTTTTATCCTGGCAACTCTATGAATTCACAAATTCCATATTACTGTCATCGCAAGGCTATCACTGGTGGCTTCAAAAAGAGCAAGTTCCTTGCAGGGAGATGTGCGGTACAGGCAGAACATACCACCAGGGGGCGCTGCCTGGCTGCTCTCCGGCGCGCGCGCGGGCGCTCTCTCTCTCTCTCTCTCTCTCTCTCTCCCACACACACACACATTTTCCAAGGAGGCTGAGGGAAGGCAGAATCAGGAGCCTTGGGATGCAAGTTTACCCTGAGGCTGGGGGTCTATGGGCAGCTAGCCTGGGCCTTGAAGATCTGCCACCTGGTGGGCTGGGAATGACATTAACAGGGACCCTCCGCATCACTTGGGTCCTTTACAGTTTGCCTCCTGTTCCATTCCATCTTATGACGCATTCCATCTTATGACTAAGGGGATAATGCCCAGAAAATGAGCATCATGGGATTCCAGCGATCTTCTCTAGTTTGGGGGACAGCCGGTGAGGCGCTCAGGCAGCATGAGTGGAGCCCTTGATACTCAGCCAACATAGGTGCTTTCCCTGGAGCACAGCCTGATTTTTCAGTCCTGCCAGTGACTTCCAAGCTAGCCACCCCAACTAGCTATAGAAACCCCAGCCCGCAACTGTTCCCTGAGTCTGGGGACAGATGCTGGGATGCAAGGAGCCCAGGCGGTCTGCAAACAGGAGGTGCCTAAGGCCACTACTCACTCTACACGGTCACTATGGGCAAAGCTGTACCCGCAACCTCATGTAAGCCCCGTGACTGCCCTATGAGGCACAATAGCATGATCTCTATTTTGTAGGTGAGGACTCTGAGGCTTAGAGAGCACCCCTGCAGCTCTGGGTGAGGGTGGGGTGCCTGGTTTTGCTCCCATGTCTGCCACCGACTAACTAGATGCACAAGGAAAGGGCAAGCACGGATCTTAGCCTCTGCTTGAGTTCTGGAGAATGTAAAGGACAGGAGAGCTGGCTGTCCTCCAGCAAAGGTCTCCTGAGCACCAACTCTTGGAGACAGGGAGGAAGGAGACTGTGGGCTTTCAGGAGCTCACAAACTAGGGGGTCAGCCAGGTCCTCAATGGAGGACAGATTGCAGTCAGACTTGTGAGCGAGACTATGCAGAGGCCAGCAAGGGCGACAGGGGGCTGTGGGGGTCAGCCCAGGTTTACAGGAGGAAGGGACACTGCAGCCAGTCATCAAAGGGTGAGGAAGAGCGTGCTCCGCAGAGGGGAGATGTGGGAGACCTGTGAGCAAAAGCCAAGGTGTTAGGGTCCCGGGACTGGGTTGGGGAGACAGCAGATGAACAAGGGCTCCTCTCTGGGGCACACCCTTGGTCTTAAAAGAGAGAAGGAAGGTGCGGGAAGATGCTGGGTGTGCATGGAGGGGCATGCCTCAGAAGGCGCATGCATTATGAAGAGTCCTCTTGGTGGAAAAAATGAGGTTCAGGATTTACTATAGTCAGAAAACTGCTTGCCTCTGTGAGTGTGAACATGTACACATGAGGGTGCCTTTGAAGCGTTAGGTCAAAGTCATTTTAAATCTCCAATCTCTTTTTACTTTTCCAACTACCCTGAGAGGCTGGCTAGACAGAAATATCCTTAAGGACAGAGGAGAAAACAGAAGTGAGTGGGATGAAATGTCTGGCCTATGGTCATGAGGCTCAATGGTTGAAAACCCAAGATCTATCATGGGCTCCTGGTCCCAGCTCTGTGCTCCTGCCCCAGACTTCTGTCTGGACTATCATCCTATTTCCCAGGACCCCACATGCCACAGGCCACCATGCCACCTGCCCCCTCCTGCATTTTCAGAGGAGAAGCCCCACCAGGGAGCAGGAGTGAAGGACTGAAACAGAAAGATGAGGTCCCACTGGCTACACAGGCCAGAGCCCAAGACCAGGGTAGAGGGTCCATCTTCTTCTCCCAAACTGCTCCATGTGCCCGTCATGGCCTTTAGGAGGAACTGCTGCAGAGAAGGGACCCAGGAGGGGTGAGGCCCTGTGCTGGTCCTCCAGGGCAGACTTGGGGAAATTGGCCTTGGGTAAGAGCTCCCTAGTTTGACCTCTTCTTTCCAGAATCTCCAGGGGGCTGGCACTGAGGATCGAAGGTCTGGAAAGTGGACCTCTGCTCCCTGCCCATGCTAGTGGGCATGTGCAAAGCTCTCCCTTAGCACCAGGCCCGGCTCTGAGCACTGGCACACATACTCTCAATTTCCACCCCCCTCCAGGGGAAGGTTCGATTGTTACCTCCCTTTTATAGCCAAGGAAAGGGAGGCACAGAGAGGTGCAGTGACTTGCCCAAGATCACTCAGTTTGTAAGTGGCAGAGCTGGGGTTGAACCTAGGAAATCTGCCTCTAGGAGCTACTCTGTCCCTGTTATTAGTAACATTCATAAGCAGAGCCGTCATTTGACCAGTACTTCCTGTGTGCCCAGGTTTAGTTGCTCACAGCAGCAAGCCTGGGACTTAGGCACTATGCTCTGCGCACTTCTCATTTCATAGATGAGCAAATCCGGGCTTAGCAGGCAGCCTGGGGTGAGGTGCCTTCAGAATCTCACGGATGCCAGGTCTACCTGAATCCAAAGTGTCTACCCTCCCCAGCCTCTCTGACTCGCAGTGTGAGTGGGAAAACACATGCCTTTCTGAGCCTCAGTTTCCCTAGAGCCTAGGCCTTCTACTCCCGGCTCCCTGCTCTAGCAAGTGACCAGTGGGTGGGGTTGTGGAGCTGTGGCAGTGAGGGTCTGGGCAACTCAGGGCCTTTCCCTTCCCCCAGCAGGCCCCCTCATCTTCCCCCTCGCAGAAGTCCCCGCTCCGTTTTTTTGTTTTTGTTTTTGTTTTTTCTTAGTTGGTGATTTGGGACGGGGAGGTGCTGGGTGCAGAAGGTCCCTCAGAGGTCAGCTAGGCTGGGTAGAGAAGGCCCAGCTTGGATCTGGGGAAGGGCCGAAGGGCCCAGAAAGCCACGTGCTCGGGGTAGTTCTGCCGGGGAGCGGACGGTCCTCTGGGGAAAAGAGAGCGCCCCGGACTTGAGGAGGGGCGTGGAGGGAGAGTCAGAGGAGGCAGGTTCTGGACAGAAGGGATGGGGGTGGGGGGAGGTAGAGAGGACGCGGACAAAGGAGGCGGCCGGCAGCCCAGCTGTTTTGAAAAATGCTTCCTGTTTCTTTAAAGGCTCTCGCGGCTCGGGCGGCCGGGGCTGGGGAGGCGGCGGCAGCGGGAGCTGCCTCCTCTCCGGGCGGCGGCGCTGACTGATCTCGCGAACTGGGCTTCTGTGTAAACTGAGGCTAAACAAACACAGATGGAGCGCAGCGGGCGTTCTCCAGAAATGCTGGCAAGGCGGCAGCGACTTCAGATGACACTCTGAGCGCTCCGGGAACGGACAGCCCGGCGGCTTCGCGGAGCCGGCGGCGCAGCTGCCCCGGGCGAGGGGGAGAAAGGGAGGGAGGAGGGCGGCGCGAGCAGGGGGGAGAGCCCGAGACTCCCAGGCGCTGAGCGCGGCGGCCGCCCGGGCAGAGCCGGCGCGCAGTGTGCAGAGCGAGCGCGGCGGGCGCGCGGCCCGGGCAGCCCCACGCCCCTGCCTCGCGCGCTGCCCGCGCCATGAAGCACATCCCGGTTCTCGAGGACGGGCCGTGGAAGACCGTGTGCGTGAAGGAGCTGAACGGCCTCAAGAAGCTCAAGCGGAAAGGCAAGGAGCCGGCGAGGCGCGCGAACGGCTATAAAACTTTCCGATTGGACTTGGAAGCGCCGGAGTACGGCGCCACCGCCACTAACGGGCTGCGCGACAGGACCCAGAGGCTGCAGCCGGTCGCGGCCCCGGTGCCAGCCCAGCTGGCGCCGGCTGTTCCTTCAGGTGGGGGCGCGGACCCGGCTGGGGAGCGCAGGGGCGCTCGGGCGCCGGAGGTCTCCGACGCGCGGAAGCGCGGCTTCGCCCTGGGCGCAGTGGGGCCGGGACTCCCCACGCCGCCGCCGCCGCCGCCGCCACCGCCACCACCGCCGCCGCCGCCGCCTCCGGCGCCCCAGGGCCAAGTCCCCGGGGGTCCCGAGGCGCAACCTTTCCGGGAGCCCGGCCTTCGTCCCCGTATCTTGCTGTGCGCACCGCCTGCACGCCCCACGCCGTCGGCGCCCCCTGCGCCCCCGGAGTCTTCCGTGCGCCCAGCGCCCCCCACGCGCCCCGGGGAAAGTTCTTACTCGTCAATTTCACACGTAATTTACAATAACCACCCGGATTCCTCCGCGTCGCCTAGGAAACGGCCGGGCGAAGCGACCACCGCTGCGTCGGAGATCAAAGCCCTGCAGCAGACCCGGAGGCTTCTAGCGAACGCCAGGGAGCGGACGCGGGTGCACACGATCAGTGCAGCCTTCGAGGCGCTCAGGAAGCAGGTACCGGCTCCCAGCCGCACACCCTCACTGAGCCCGGGGACGGTTGCTGGAGTGGGTGGGTGAGTGGCGGGGAGAATTTAGGGAGGATGAGGGTGTGTGCGAGGAGCAAGTTATTCCCGCCCGGTTGGCCCAAGGGTCCAGACGGGTTTGAGCCCTCCTAGGGCAGTAACCTTCGCCACAGCTTTGGTACGGATCTTAGGGTGCAAAGTAGGGGCAAAGGGTCGAGATCTCTGGCCCAGGCACGACCAAGTTCTCCCGCCAACCCCCGGCGCGACCCTTCTGCGCGTCTGACTTTAACCCTCATAGTTCACTTTTATGGCAACAAGTATTTGTCTTCCCGAGTCCCTTGGGCTCGGTGAGGAGTGCAGAGAGGGAATGTGGGAATCTTGTCTTCAGCGAGGAAGCGGTGGGCCGGGGGGTACACTTCGTCTTCAGGCATTTAGCGTGGTCTGGGTTTTGGGAGGCCTAAGATGCTGCAGAGGGGTGGCCCTGGTTTTGCCAGCCCCCCTTCAGCCTCTACCTCTCAGAAGGGATGCCCCTGCACCCTGGCTGCTTTGGGGATCTGCAGCCCATCCCCTGGTATCCTTAAGGATCTGGGTTACAAACCTACATCCCCTCCCCAGGGTCAGCCTCAGGATCTGGCTGGTGAGAGCCTTCCCAGGGGATTCTCCCCTGCTGCCTTTCACCTCATGGTGAAGCAGCAGGTTCTACTGACAAGACGGTTGGATTGGGGGACCTTCAGAGCCTAGTTTGGTGGTGGGTCAGGGCTTCTCAGTTTGGGGCTGGTGGGTGCTGCCCTCACCAGACAGCGTCCTCTAGGGGGTTGGAGAAGAACATTTATCTGAGAATTACCCGCAATGGGGAGGGGCAGTTTTGCAATCACACTTTAAACAAGACTGGGATTGCCCTGGGGTTCTAGACTTCTCATTTTCTTAGAAAGAAGGGAAATCTAAGAAGAAGGTAGTACGTGCCCACTGCCCCCACCCCCAAAGGGAATGGGGAAGGATTGGTGTGGATGTGACAGGTTTGGATGGTCAGGTTTTTGCTTACTCTACAGCTGACTTCCTGTATGACTCCAGGAAAGTTACTCAACCTCTCTGGTTTTAGCCAACAACAAAGCATTTTAGAAAACTGGATCTTCTTTCTGGATCCCACTTTCTTCTTCCTTCTGTGGGCAGAATGGACAGGTGCATGTGTCCATCCATGGGAAGGGAGTTGAGCTCCTGGGAAGAAAGAGACTCTATGACTTGGGCCAAAGTGTCTTGCTTGGGTTTGGGTAAGATGCTTGGTCAGGGAGGTGGCCAGCCATATACCGGTTGGGACCCTAGGCAGTGGGCCAAGTGGAACATTCAGGGTTACTCTTGGGCAACAGCTCTGTGTCTGAATGCTTGGGGAGGGCAGCCTATAGAGCATCAGGCCACCCACGCCCAGGATGGAAGGCTGACAGCCTAGGCAGAAAGATGCCTTTCCACTGGCTTACCTTGCAACTAGGGAAGATTGGGGAGGCCACAAGCCAACAGCATCACAGCTGGTGGGTAGCCGGGTAAGACTGACACCTAGGTCCTCTGACTGCCAGTTCAGGGCCCCTTTTGTCCCTCTGGCTGCCACTTTCATTTCCGAGAAAGTGTCCTGGTCTCTGTGTAGTCAGCTCCACTAAACATCTCATTTACCCAGTGGTTTTTGCTTCTTTCATATTCTACCTTGCTTGATCTTAACATCCCGTCAGGTTGAATTACCCCAGTTAATGGAATGGAAAACTGAGGCCCAGAGAAAGAAGAAAGGAGACTTGTCCAAGATCACCTAGTGGGTTAGGGAAGATGACAGCAGTTTCTGGAATGCCTGTCTGGCCAAATGTGTCCCACAGTGCCCTCTGTATCTGTCATGTTTATTAACAATCGGAAGCTGGTTTACCCATGACTGGATCTGAGAGGAAATTATTTAAATCCTGGTCTCCTTTCACTTCTCCCCTTTCTGTGGGGGGCAGTTCTACATAAAAAGGACAGATTCGGGGACGTACCTATGCCTGTACACATGGTCATTACCCATGCCCAAGAGCACACACAACACATGGCCACAGAGGTGCCTGCCCCTGTTTGTTTCCTCCTTGCTCATTCTGTTCCTTCCCCGGAAAGCTGCTGGGTCAGAGTGGGCATCTGCCTGCTGTCTGCCACGGAAGGAAATGTAGGTAGGGCACTGGTGATCTCCGAGCTGGGGGCTGAGGCCATACCAACCACAGCTCCCATCCATGGAGAAAATCCTCTGACCTGAAGGAGCTCCTTCCTCCTCTGGGCCTCTGTTTCCCGCACGTTTAAGAGGCACATGCGAGTACACTTGTGCACACATACACGCTCACACACCCCAATCCAGACAACCTGTAGCCCTGGATCTAGGCTCAAGTTTGACTGTTTGAAATGGGCCCTTGGCAGAGAATGGAAAAGCAGAAGGACTATTCTGCCTGAAATGAAGGCTTGACCATCATGGCACCAAGATCAGTTCTGGGATTGTGACTCTGGTCCAGGGTTTTTTTTTCCCTGAGCAGCTTCCTGATGGGGTTAAAAGAGCACTGGGCAAGGAGTCCAGAGGGCAGGGTCTGAGTCATGGCTCTGTTGCCTCCTTTCTGCCTAACCAGGAAAAGTCACTTTCCCTCTCTGGGGCTTCAGTTGCTAAAGCTGGAAAATGACCCTAAGTCTTACCCCCCCCCCATAGCTTCTTTGCAAAGAGCAAATGAAGAATGGAATTGGGGCTGTAGGAGGAACAAATACCCTTGAGCATTCGTAGTGTCCGCAGTGCCAGGCAAGGCCTTGAGCGATGTGGAAATAAACATTCTGTAATCATTTTAATAACAATCATAGGAACTACCGTTTATCAGATACTTGTTTTGTGGCGAGCACCGTGTTGGGCATGTTATGTGTGTTAGTTCATTTAATGAAATGGGTGTAATTATTATCCTCTCCCCATTTCACAGATAGTGAAACTAAGGTTCAGAAAGCTTACCTAAGTTAGTCGAGGTCTCGCAGCCTTCGGCTAGTGCATGGGGCCTTGTGGGTTCTGTACTGCCTGGCTCCTCATCCCGCCATTCGCGGGATGTGGGTGTGCTATGCCTCCTGGGCCTGGAGCCGTCAGGGCCTGCATAGCTGTGTGTCACTGTCACTGTCGAGCCTGGATTCAAATCAGAGTCAGTGAGTCACTCCAAAGCCCAGGCTTTTAAGGGCTCTGCTTCTCAGCCTCTTGAATGCCCCGCAGCTGTCCACCCTCAGCACCCACCCACCAGGAAGCCTTCTGTTTGGTCCAACCCACTGTGCTCTTAACTGGGAAGGGAAGAGAGGGAGCTGCTTGGCCACGGAAGTGCAGGTGGGGAAGAGGCCCTCTGGTCTGGTGGAGGGGGGAATGTGTGGGGCAGATGGTCAGGCCACAGCACATGCCACTAGCCCAGCTGCGTAGGGCCCTTCCTGCCGCCTCATGTGAAGGCCATGTGTGCACAGCTGGGCCTGGCCCGTGTGCGGGGCTGCTCCAGGGCCAGGTGGGAGGGGGTCGAAAGGAAAGTCTGGCCTTGCTGGGGGGACGGGGCGGGGGTAGGGGAGAGGCCAGCATCCTGGCTTTGGCCTCCGGACGGCACATTGGGACATCTGGTGTGTGTGCAGCTTTCCTCCTTCCCCTCAAAACTTGAAGCCCCTCAGCTTTGAAGGAGGAATGGCGGCCTTGCAAGGCTGAGGCTGGAGGAGGCTGTGAGGAGCCCTCAGGACCTGCTGAGGTGACTCTTTAGGAAGTGGGTGCCAAGCAAGTCGGGCCTGGGTCCCCTTCTCTGCTGCCCTTGGAGTCTCCCGGGGGATCCTCACAGAGGGAACTCACGATGGACTATGAGGGGGGATGGGGTGGTGCCCCCAACCCTGCCCTTCCCTCAGTCACAGACCTCACAGCCTGCCAGGGGCCCATGACCCCACAGCAACCAGTGCGTGCCTCCCCAGGGAATGGGGACAGGCCTGCTTTGGGGACTCCATCCACATGGTTGAGGGGTGAAAGAGGCGTCCACTCTGCTCCCTCAGGACCACTCACCACAGTGGCTCGTTACTGAGCCTCATTGCACTGGGGGAAGTGCCCTACCTGAGCCTGTTGTTAAGTGTCTTTATGGTCCCCTTTCTAGGCCTGTGTGGCCCTGGGGCCATGGCTCACAAATACCAAGACCCAGGTTCTCAAGGTCCAGCCTCATGGCTGTGTGGAAAAGGGATTTTAGAGAAACTATTTCGGTAGAACTTGACAAGGACCTTGAAGAGCTCTGCACCAAGGGGTTTCACCCAGGAAGCCAGCCCTCACGCCGACACGAGAGGTTAGAGAAGACGTTCCAGTAGAATCGGGCGCTCAGAGGTGGGTCGTGCCCACAGTGCTCTGGGAGCTCTGCAGACCCAGGAGTCCCGACAGGCTTCCAGGAGGGCATCGCGGGCAGGATCTGAAGCAGGGGATGGCTTTGAGCACTTCACTGCATGGGCTGGTAGCTTTTCGGCGCTGTTTCTCTGTAGCAACTGCCTGGATTTGCTTCCTCACATCCCCTTCTCAGGTCGTGGGGACTTTGGTCATTTTGTTGGTAAGGAAGCTGAGATCCTTTAAGGTCATAGGGGACCTTGTGACAATCCCTACACCTGGTCCTCTGAAGCTTAAAAATCCTTACGGCACGGGGTGAGCACAAGGCAAGTCCTTTTACTTCCCTAGAAGTTGGGCAGTGTTAGGAATAGAAGACACGTGACTGTGCTGCCTCCTTTGCCCTGTGTCCTTTGACTAGTGGAGCAGACCGCTGCTGAGGGGGTCCTCTGCAGGTGGTGGGGCGGCTGGTCATGCCCAAAGGCTAAAGGCCCATGGGATCATCAGTCCAGAACTCTCCAACCCCAGGTCAGAAAGGTGGGCTGCCAACCCCCGAGGGCTATAAAGGCTTATCCAAATCCACAAGCTGTTGCTTCCAACTAATTGGAAAGAGCCCAGCTAAGGCATCGGATGCTTCTCTGCAGAGTGGAAGAGATCATTTCTACCTCACTGGGCCGTTTAAAGATAAATATAGGCATTGTATTAAAAATACCCTTAGTAGGTCACATAAGCAGCCAGGGGTGGCCTGGGTTCCCAGACATTGTTGTTCCCACTCTCCAGATGAGGAAACAAAGGCCCAGAGAACCAAAGGCACCTCCCAAAGTCGCTGGAAGTGCCTGCGCTTCAGACCAGCTCCTTCCACCCTTCTCCCCCTCCCAGAACTAGGATCTGCTGCCGGACTCTCACTTCGTGGGGGCTGGGCCAGGCCAGGGTGCTTCTGAACTGGGCTTCTGGGGGCACAGGACTACATCCTAGGGAATGGGTACCAGGAGGGTCTGGAATTAACCATGCGAGCCGAAGAGTATCTCCCACCCAGGGCAGGAGGATGAGGAGGGGGGTGGAGCCACCCAAAAGTTGCCCTTGGCGTCCTACATGTGGCCACCTGTGCTGGAGGGAGTCTAGGGAGCTCAGTGGCCATGAACCTTCCTGGACTACTAGACAGACAAGCTCCTGGCATGGCTTCAGGTCTTAGTTCAGTGAACTGGGGCCCAAGATGTCCACCTCTTTTTATCTTCATGTGCAGATGGGATAACCGTCTTTATTTGGGAGAAGGTTTTAAATGGGACAGAGTGACAAAACTTGGCCCAGACCCTGGACTGGAGCCCCTAGGTTGGTTGGCCACATCTGTTGCTCTGTAATCCTGCAATGACCCTGGCTTCTCATGTTCAGATCCTTCCCAAGATTCCTTGCCCACTGGCAGGAAAGCCCATCTGTTCAGGGGCCAAGAGCTCAGTGAGCCAGGTAACTCCCAGTGTGGCCCCTGGGAAAACACCAGGAGGGACCTGTGTCACGGAGCTATGCCCAGTCCCCAAGGGCCTCTGGCAGGTAGGCACTCCCTCCTGGGTGCTGGGTTGGCTCTTGAGACACCCCCCTTCCCCTGTGCCAGGACTCCAGGGAACCTTTCTGTCCCACTAACCTTGTTTATTTGTTCAGGCTGATAAAGCAGGATTCTCTGGACTCTGGTTGGGAACAGGCAAAGTGCATTGTTCTGCCAGCTTTTCTTGGATGGGTTTGGAGCCACAGCCGGGACTGGAGGGTAGGCGGGGGTGGGCACTGCACAGGAGGCGGCATTCTCTTCATCACCAGCCTGCCCCTCCTTCGGTTTCCTAGTCCAGTGAGTGGCAGCTCTGTGGCTGCTGGAAGATTTTAAAAGGGGACAGCAAACCTTGCCTCTGGTGTGGGGGCCATTTCAGGAGCCCAGCGGTGGGGAGGTGGCGGTGATAAGCAGGCATCTTGTCATGCTTCTCACCTGCTCCAGAACCCTGCCTCGGGGACCTTCTGCAGCCCCGCTCTTAAGGACTTACTGACTTACCTCGGGCCTCACTCTCTGCCGTGCGCCTGTGGTGGTGGGTGCGGTCCTGTGAGTAGATGGAGAGGAAGCCTGCCCATGGAAAGACGAGCTCAGTGGCCTGGGGTCTGCTAGCCCTGGACAGCTGGAGTCGGGAGTTGAGCCCAGATGGCCAAAAGGTATGTGGGCTTCAGCTCTACACTGAAAAGCTAAGTCTCCATCATCTGGGAGAAGAAAGGGTTTTGAACACTTTTCCAAACATTCCGCAGCCCCCTGGTGAATGTAAAGGTAGGCCGGTCATTTGTTCATTCATTCTCTCGTTCAACAAACTCTTTGGAGGGTCTGTTAGGGGCAAGATCTGTGCCAGGCCCTGCAGACGTGGGCCTCTGCCCCTCAGCTCTCTGGGAGACTGCCTGTTAAAGGAGTCACAGTAATCAGAAGTTGAGGACAGTCGGGGGGCTATTAGTGCACTCTTAAGGGCAGGGCCTGCTCTGGCTCTCCTCCCCTCACCCCCTAGTGCAGGATTGGGAAGTGAAGGTCCGAGAGAGCTCCAGGACAACGTGAGAACAAAGTGGACCATGCATTTTGGGTCCCCATCTGAGGGGACTCCCTTAGCCACGCTTTCTCAATTTCTGCACCAGTGACCATTCGGGCCGGGCAGTTCTTGGTGGCGGGGAACTTATAGTACCCTGTGCACTGCAGGATGTTTAACAGCCTCCCTGGCCTCTGTCCAGCAGGGGCCAGTACCACCTTCCCTCCACCACTCCCCAGTACTGCCAATTAAGAATGTCTGCAGATATCGCCTACGGTCCCCGAGGGATAGAATCATCCCCGGTTGGCCCAGAAGAGGGGCTGGTATATGGGGGACACTCACCAAATACTTGTTGAGTGTTCATGCTGGGGCAGCCCACTCTGCGGGATGGGGGTTAATGGGTCCCAGAGTCGGTGGTAGGGGTGGGTGCTGTGTCTTGATCTGGATGCCAGAGAGAGGAGGAAACTGGAGCCCTGGGGGCTGGGTAAGCACGGCCCAGCCATTCGGGTGAGTGGTACATCAGAGAGGGGATAGGTAGCACACATCAGATGGACGGTGTGGGAGCATTTCCACGTCTCAGCACAGTCTTCGTTGCTTTTTGCTTGTGCGGTTCCAGCACCGGCGGACGGTGTTAGAAAGTTAGATGCTTTGTCTCTTCACCCCGTACAAACCCCTGTGCAAATTAGTGAGCAGACGTCTGCTTGGCGATGAGTCACTGACAAGCACGTCAAGTCTGGTTGCGGCTGTAAATATTTATTATGCACCTGTTGCCTGCCCAGCAGCACCTGCAAGTCCAGAGGGCGTAAAGAAAAAGAGAAAAGAAAAAGGAAGGCCCTCCCGGCTAAGCACGGGCACTTTCCTTCCTGTATGTCCCCAGAGTCCTGGGTCCCTAACTCTGTTATGACACTAACATCTCTCTCAAGTGTGAGTTCTCTGAAGTCAGGAAGCAAGTTATTATTCAGAGTGGGACCCGCGAGTGTCTGACAAAACAAGGTCCGCTGACTGAGTGGGTGGGTGGTCGGAGTATCAGAGCCAAAAGAGAGGAAGCATGTCAGTTTTGTCAGAGAGACTCTCTCTTAGGGACTGTGGGGGACGGAGCTCTGTCAGCGTGGGACCTTACATGCTTCATTCCTGTTGCCCCGTGGGTGTGAGATGAGCCACTGTTTCTTCCCCTGCAACGGTGGGAACGCGGGTGTCTCCTGGAGATTGTGAGTGGACGAGTTGAGATGCGTGCAGGCACACAGTGGGTACTGAGAACAGAAAATAAAAGCCAGGTCAAAGGATTCAACAGGCCATCTTTGCTGCCCGGGGGTCCCCTCTCGGGCAGCGGGACGTCATTGTGAGTGGCCCCATCTGCCTGGCCAGGGCCCAGAGCCCCACCTCCCCCCCCACCCCCCCGCCAGCAGCCCCTCCTGACACCTTCTCAACCCCCAGGTGCCGTGTTACTCCTACGGGCAGAAGCTGTCCAAACTGGCCATCCTGAGAATCGCCTGTAACTACATCCTGTCCCTGGCGCGGCTGGCAGACCTCGACTACAGCGCCGACCACAGCAACCTCAGCTTCTCCGAGTGCGTGCAGCGCTGCACCCGCACCCTGCAAGCCGAGGGACGTGCCAAGAAGCGCAAGGTACATGCCAGCAGCCACTCAGCAGCCTCCCGAGTGGGGTGGGAGAGGTGGGAGCGGAAGTTGGGCATTCTGCTCTCAACCAGGCTTCTGATGGGGCCAGCAAGGTCAGCCTCCTGGAGGTTTGCTGGGGGTCGCTCCCTGGGATTACAGGGGTGACCCTACTCCTGGTCATGGGGTTGTCGGGTACCTTGCACAGTCACCCCGGGCCTCTGGGTCTGGGTGTGCTCCCTTCATGGGGAAGGTTGTAGGTCTGGAGCTCTTTTCTGGTTTTCCGTGCTCTGGTGCTGATGTGCCCAGGCGGCCCCTGATAGGTGTTGTATCAGAATGAGCCAGACTAAGCTCCCCTGAGCCGGGTCACAGGACTGGAGAGCTCTTCAGCACGTTTGGGAGTATGACTTGGCCTGGGGATTGCCTGCGGCCATGCATTAAGGCGAGTGACGTTTGTAATTCATTCTTTCATTCTGGAGAGATTTGCTGATCCCCAGCCCTGTACCAAGCATGCCAGACAGGACTATAAAGGTGACAAATGTGGTCCCAGGGCCCATGAAGCTCACAGGATGGTCGGAGTCATTCTTCTGTCAGTGGATACGGGTGGCAGAGTATGACAGGGTAGTCTCGGAGGTCTGGGCTAAGGGCGGTGGAAGGCCAGGTGGAGGAGGGAGAGCTTACTTCTGCTGCCCAAGGGGGTTTGAAAGTGCATCTTAGGGTAAGAGGTCTTTGATCTGGGCCCAGAAGGACAACCAGGAAGTCACTGGGAAGATGAAGCAGGGCCTAGCATCGAGACAGAGGAACCAGCCTGCACGTAGCTCAATGTGTTTGGAGAAGGATGTGCGGGAGGAAGGGTGGTGGGCCCGGCTATGGCCCCTGAATGGCCTGTGCTCCCCTGCCTTTCCATTTGGGGGTCCGTGCCAGGTAGTACTGAGTAAGGCTTACGGCAACCCTCTGGATCTCTGTTCCAGGGGAAGAGACACAGAGGGTGTGTCCACGAGGTGGATGGAGGCTGGGGGAGATGGCTGCCCCCCTGGCCATCCAGGGCTGGAGAGGGTGAGGGAGCCCAGTGACTGGCATCCTCCATCCTTCCTTCCTGGCCTGCCTCTCCCTCTCATCCCTGACATTACCCGCCTAGCCCCCCCCCCCCCCGCCAGCAGGCTCTCTCTGGGTTCCCCAGGTTTCCCAGAGACCTCTGGGCCCAGAGCCAGGAAGGCCTCCCCATGGACCGTCCTGCCTCCGCCAGGGAGGGCCCCACTCTGTCCCCGCTGCCAGCCAGCCACTGCCGCTACTGCGGTAATTGTACGTTGCATTCCTGGGAGTGATTTAACGTGGACCAATTAGATGAAATCCTCATCAAGTGGGTGAGAGAGGAAGCGCCACTGGCTGCTGGCAGGACCGCTTTCCTCTGGAAAGTGACACGGGTAAATTAAGGGCGTGATTGATGGCTCCGTGCAGGGCTCTGTGACAAAGGAGGTTTGTAAACTCTGGGTGAACTTCCCGTGGCATTGGGGCAGCCCGGAGGTGTGGATGGGCAGGGTGGGCAGGCGCCCGTTTGCTCCAAATCCACCTCTCATCCCCTTCCCCACCACCCCCCGCGTGTCCCCCACTCACACACCAAGACGGGAGGGCCGGCCCTTCCCTTCCCTGTTCCTTGATTGGAGTCCTGGCTGCGGAGGATGGGAGGGGAGCGGGGTGAAGATGCCAAACGGAGATGAGCTCATGGCTTCCCCTCAAATCCCCTCAGATCTGAGACACATTAGAGACCATTGTGTCCAACCCCCCATCGCCCTGATTGGGAGAGTGAGGTGGCAGGTTGTGGTTTGTTGCTGATAAGTGGGTACCGTGGGAACCTCATCAGTGATTTCTCAGGCCCTTTCCAGCCTCCATGTCCAAGTGGAGGTTTTGCCTCACCTCAGAAGAGCAGGGGACTGCTGGTACCCTGCGTCCCCTCCTGCTGCGTGGTGGGCCCGGGGCTGCTCTCCCCCAGCAGCTGTGTCTGCAGTCAGCACTGCCGGGAGGACGTAGATGGCCAGGGTCCTGAGGTGCCAGGATATCCAAGGACCTGTCCCTCCCCAGCGTTCTGCTCTGGCTGGTGGGTGGGGCGGTTCACAGGGCCACCCCTGTTTCTGTGGCTTGTGTTTTCCTGCATGTCTGTCGCCATGCACGTAGGTGAGTCCTGAGGTGTCCTCAGGGAGGGTCTCCAGTGACCTGCCCAGTGGCCCTGAGTGGCTGGGGCAGGCCCCCGTTTTGTTCATCGGAATCAGGGGGGCTGGTGCCCCTGGAGATCCCCTGATGGTTCATTCATTCAGTGTTTATTGAGCATGTGGAGTGAGCTCCGAACGGGGGACTTCACCCTCCGCAGTCCCTGTAGAGGGATGGTTTAGGGGCTGAGATCAAGTCTCTGTCCCCCTCCCCCGTGGCCACTGCGGGTTTGGGGATAGGAGTGAGCCAGGCTTACATGCTAAAGAGAGAGGGAGAGAGAAGGCAAAGAAGGGAAGAAACTAGAGAACGCATGCCAGGGTAAGTGAGTGGCTCAGAGGAGGTCCTCTGTAAATGGCAGCTGTGATGATGGTGACCCTCACCAGCTCGACCAATAGCAATTTCAGCCATTCCCCTCAATGGCACCCTCACAGTGAATGTGAACCCAAGAGGCCGGGTGACCCTTTCTTGGGATACCTCCATGAGAGACAGCGCACAGTGTCCTCTAAGATCCCTTGTATCTCTAATGAGCTGCCTTGACACCCCCCACCCCCGCAAACCTGTGTTAGGAATGGGATATAAAGTGAATTCCCCCCGCCCCCGTCAGGCCCCATCTCAGCCCTTCCCTGGCAGGGCTGGAGACCCTTGACCAGTGGGTCCTCTGTCTCTGGGCCTCCCAGGGCACAACTTTGAGGGCTCAGAGCCTCGTTAGGGAGCCAGGTCGTGCAGGGAGGCCCATGTCAGAGGCCGCCCAGCCCAGGGATGGGGGCAGGGGCAGGGGCGGGGGGAGGTGCGGGGGGAGTGGATGGGCCCTGGAGAGCTCAGTTCTGACTCTGCTGTAGCTGAGATAATGCACGCTAAGCACCTGGCTCTGGGCCATGTTTCTGCAGCTCCTGTTTTTAAAGCAGCAACTCCCGGGAGCTTCGGAGGAGGAGGAGGAGAAAGAGGAAGAACAGCAGGACTGTTTCACACCTGGGCTGGGGGGGCCTTGCCAGACCTGCAGAATAGCAAGGGACCGGTCTCCCACAATCCGGGGTGCTCCTTTCCAGCCACTTTAACCCCTGGAGTACTAACCAGAGGAAAATAACGGCTACTGACATTGACAGCATAGTTTCGACCCTGGTGCTAGATGGCCAGCAGCAAGTCCCTGCCTTCGGGTTGCGTGCAGGCCATTTGGAGACGGGGAGAGAAAAAAAATGTCCTGATGCACTGAGTGAAGGGCTCTTCCGGAAGCCTGGGTGGTGACTGGGCACCCCCCGGGGCTGTGCCGGCTGGGGGGTGGGGCTGGCTCTTCGAGGCTTGGTGGCTGGACCTGGTGGTTCCTGCTGTGTATGTGGACCATGCCCAAGCCCCAGAGCACAGGAGGCAGAGTTTCAAGGGCTCCTGCTCTGGCTGGATCTGTGTGCAGGGCCTTCTGTGTCCCCAGAGTGTCCACTGAGGGGCACTGTCCTGGCTCTGCCCCCACCCACATGTCCATGGTCACCCCTGCTGGGGCCTCCGTGTCCACTTCTGTAAGGTGGCTTACAGAACCTTACAGGCCCTTTGGGGTCGGGCTTTTCCTGTTTAATGACTGTCCGAATGACCAAACGCGTCGCTCTTACTTTCCCTGTGCCCCGCCGGGTGTTTCACACAGACCTGAGAGTTGCTCCCAGAGACTGCTGGGACCCCCAAGCAGTGCGTCCCAAGAACACTGATGATACCTGAGCTTCTCAGAGCCTGGATTACATGCTGGGCATGGAGCTTAGGTCTTGTGATGGATTGCCTTGTGACTTCCCGCCAAGTCTGCGAGGTGGGCATCAGGGCTGTCCCATTGTCCAGATAACAAAGCTGAGGTTCAGAGGCCTGAGGAGCTTGACCAAGGTCACTTAGCCGGTGAGAGAGGCATGCGGGGGGGCCTGCCCTTCCCTGTCCTGCCTCCCACATGGACATGGGTGCATGAGAAGAGGTTCTCTTTCCACATCCTCCTGGCGAAGTTACTGAGTTAAATACCATTTGCCTTCAAAGCCCACAGAGTCCATCTATGCTGGGATAAAAGGGGGGTGGGTGGGAAACCACCATCAAATTCCCTTCTAGTCATAAAAATGGATGCAATTTATTTTTTCTGGCATGCCAATTACAGAGACGTTTGTCACCAGCTGTTTGCTCTAACACAGAGTGTTCTCTCAGCTGCCGCTTCTCCTCTCACATTTGACATCATTAGTCCACAAGTCTGGCAGGGACTGGGCTGGAGAGATCATTAGCTGGGGAGCCTCACAGGTGAGCTCAGAGCCAGCTCTCCCCAGAAGGCAGAACTCGGCCCTCTGGAGTTCCGCAGTGGTTCCCGGGTAGGGTAGAGGTGAGGTGCTGCTTTCCTCTCTCCTCTCACACTCTCTTCACCGCGCTCCTGTCCCCTTCTCCAAATTGCACCCCTCCTGACATGCACTCACAGATCCCTCCCTTCTCTCCACAGCAAGGAAGAATCAGAGCCACAGAGCATGGGAAGCCCCCTCTGATTTGCTAACGTATCACCCTTTGGGATCCAAAGACCCTTCAGAGAACCCTTTCCCTCCAGAGCACCCCTTTGAGCCAGGGTGGTCCTCTGGAAATCCCTGCATAGGCTCAGTGACCCTTAGTCCAGGACACTGGAAAAAGGGTGTCTGTGTAGTTGCGGGTTGAGTTGAACCCTACCATTCCTGCAATTCTCCATGGTGCTGGCATTTAACTCTAAGGCACATGAAAGCATGACAAGCAAGACTGTGAAGTAGGAGAAGTAGAGAGCTTTGGAGCCAGAGACCTGGGTTTGAGTCCTGACACTGGCACTTTGTGGCTGTGTGACCTTGGGCATGTCACTTAACCTCTCTGATCCCAACCCCCAATCCTCTCTCATCTGTAAAGTGAGAACCCACATGCCTTCCTTGCCACCTTGCTGGAAGGATTAAATGAGGTCCCATGTGAGAAAGGGCTGGCATTTTCTCAGTGAGTGCCAGAGAGGAAATCTCAGGAATTCACAGCAATAAGGTAACAACTTCCTGTGGAACCCCATGAAGGAGTATCTCAGGGATGAGGCCATGCCATGGGTGCTGAATGACTGATCAACAAAAAGGCAGATAAGGATAAATAGCTCCGAATGGGGAATCCGTCCCTCTCTAGCACTTCAGCCCACAGCCCTGGTCCTGGACCCATAACGGGAGGTGAGCGTGCAGCCCACCCAGAAATTCCCAGGCTTTCGAAGTTCGTGGATTCATAACCACAAAACATGCCCAGTGTTCGGTTGCGCACGCTAATAATTCTGACAAACTGTCGCCAAGAGTCGTGTCAACCACGTGCTTAAGTGCCCACTGCTTGCCAGACTCCCACGTATGTCATCTGTACCTCACGTTTCACTGACCCTGCAAGTGAGGACCACTTCTCCCGTTGCACAGAGGGGAAACTGAGGCCAAGGGGGGTCGTGTGCCCAGGGCCATGTGCCTAACAAGCAGTGGAGCCGGTTCAGGCCCATGTCTCTTGGGTCCCAAAGCCCCCTGCTCTTCAACCTTGGAGGCCTGCCGGGCCCTCGTGCTCGCACGCTGCCCAGCGGGGTGGCCCGCACCCGGAGGCCCCCCGCAAATAGCGGGATGGCGCGTCTCACCCGGAGCAGTGGCTCTTATGTAAGCAGCCGGGGCAGCAGCACGTGGAGGCTCCATTTAGCTGTAGGGAGCCAAGAGCCGCTGGCGGTGGCATGGGGGGTGGCGCCGGGTGGGGTGGGCCCGGGGTGTCGTCGGCCCCGAGCGCCCCCAGCGCTGCACTGCCGGCAAGGCCTGACACCGGGTTAAGTCGCCTGGCGGCCTCTGGCTGCAGCTGGGAGCACGCCTGGTTCCCATTCGGGGCGCTGTGGTTTTGATTAGCTGTTCTGCGAGGCAGGCCTGGTGGCGAGTACATGGGAGATCCGCGGGAACAGAGGGTCCCCCGCCCGGCCGCCGCGGCCCCCCCTCCTGGCAGCCCCAGACTCCAGATGTTCCGAGCGCTCGCTGGGAAGGCCTGCTGGCGCCACGGAGGGCAGAGGGCAGGGAAAGCACGCGAGCTGGAAGCCCAAGCACTCAGTCACCGCGGGCCCTGGCCGCCCGCCCAGCCCGCTGCTGGCACATTCCCCAGCTCTCCCCTGGCCATCTGTTCCCAAAAAACCCTTTCAGAGCCTCATCATCACTCAGGATACAACAGCGCGAGCAGCTGGTTTGGAGGCAGAAGGGAAAACCGTGCAAAAGGTCCTTTGTGAGAGAGGAAACTCACTTATGAATAACAGGGCTGGACACTGTAAAAGTTGGCGGCTGGGATCCTTGTTTCTCAGGCGCCGCTGTTTTCTCTGGACTTTTTATCTCTGGTTTTTATTTTGTTTCCCCTTGTTTTCTTTTTATGTTGTTTCTTCCTCCTCTTACACCCCGTGTGACTTTTCTTCCTCCTCGAAGGTGCCCGAGGACTGTCTAATTGGTTCTCCTGGATGCTGCCAGATTCTCTTCCTTCTCGAAACTGTTAAAGTCGGGGATCGTTGGAAGGGACTGTTTTTGTAAAACCTCGGCTGGAGGGGACAGACGGGAAGGTGCCTGGGAGGGCACGCTGTGGGCAGGGCCCAGGCCGTCAGGGTTCAGGTCTTGGACAAGAGGCTCAGAGACGCCAATAGCATTGGGACCAGTGGGGGGAAGACAGAGATGACGCTGAGACCCCTGTCAGCTCCTCGGAGAGCAACACGGAGGTGCTTGGGGAACACAGTGACGTTAATAAACACCCTTGTGCTCGGGCCTCTCGGCTGATTGCACTATGACATGAAGCCTTTTTTAAGAACTGGCTGTCTCTGCCAGGAAGCTTCTGGGAGATGTCTGCCTGGAATCTGGGCACCTCCTGGGAACAGTCACCGGGTGGCCTGTCCGGAGCCCGTGGGGTGTTGGGGCAGGGCTGGCAGCTGGGACACCAGCATCAGAGAGGAAGGGAGATGGCAAGGTGTGGCCTGCCTTCCTCACACCCCCTGGAGCCCAGATGAGGAGCTGAGAGTCAGGCAGGGGGATGCCAAGTGAAGGTGGGAAAAGGGATGCCTCCTAAGTGTCAGAGGCTGGTGATTTCATGGCGGGGGAGGTATGTCAAGGCCAGGGGACTGGGGCTCTTCGCTTTCCTTTCTCAATTCCCTGCACCCCTTTTCTACTGCCCCCCATCCCAACAGACCCAGAAGCTCTGGAGCCCCTCACAGCCTCAGTGGGGAAAGCCTGATGTCCCGTGTGGGGGGCTGGCTTCTTGCAGCCCAAGGCCTCGGGAGTTGGAGGGCGTCTCTGTGTCTCATCTGCATTGTACCCAGGCCCCTGCTCTTCCTTCCTTTGCCCTCCTTTCTCCGCTCCTTCCTTCCCCATTTTAGCTGGAGAGAGGCAGCTCCGGAAGGACCAAATATTTATGTTGATGGCAGTTTCAGGGCCATTAATCTCACCATCTGAAGGGTTCAGAGAGGGTTGAGATCTACCCTCCTGCTTGGTCTCCACGAGCAGGTGTCTGGGTCTGGACTCTGAATCTCACCTCAGCTCTGCCCTGGGGTTGTGTGACCAGCAGACTTGCTCACGTGTCCTATCTGGATCACACCTAGCCTGCCTCCCGGACCTGCTCAGGGATGGAGGCACAAAGTATGCGAAATTGTTTTGTCCAAGTCCCTCCTTCTTCCCCTGTCTTCTGCCTGAGAAATGGGCTTTGTGGGGCCAAAGATGAGGAGAGCCTGGGCAAGGAGGAGCAACCACTGGCCCAGGCCCTTGGTTGTACTGTGGAGTCAGCCCAATGACCAGAATTTGTTTTCCAGCCTGAGGCCTCCAGAGGACAAGGGAGGCAGGGGGAGGACAAGCTTTCCCACTGCCTGGCCCTGAGCCCCTGGACCCAGCACAGTGGGAGGCCTGGATGAGAGGGGTGTCAGCAGGCCCCAGTTCTTCCCTTGCCTGGGAGCTCATTATCCCCTTTCCACCTGCCCTAGCAGACCAGAAAGCTGGTTCTAGGGGAAAATATTAATCCCTGCTTTCCTTGAGCTCCTAGTAAAAATATTTCTGGAGGGAGAAGTAGGAAGCCACTCCTTCCTTCAAGACCCTCCTGCTCTCTGCCCAGAATTCACAGCCACCTGGGACCTGGCCCAGCTGCCCAGCTGCTCAGTCGGGCCCCACCTGAGCTCCTCCTAGCCGCTCAGCCACAATCCAGGTCTGACCGCCTCGTTCCCTGCTCAGGACCCCCAGGGGCTCCCCACAGGCCAAGAGTAGAGGCCACACCCCTCCCCCAAGTGACCTGGCTCCAGCCGGTCACTCCCTGTGTCCCAATTTACACTCTAGCAACAAGGAACTCCTCGCCCAAAGGGGTTATTTTTGGCCTCTGCGCTCATGTTGTCCCTTCTGCCTGGAATGCCCTTTTCCCCTGTCTGTCTGACTAACTCCTGCCCATTCTGGAAGGCTCCGTTCCTCCTGGAAGCCCTCCCTGACCCCTACCCAGCCTCCTGCTCAGGGCCTCATAGTGGCCACTCGGCGACCTTTACCACAGGGGTGTGTATAGTCCGTTTCAGGAGCGCGTCCTGTGATATGCTGTGAAGTAATGATATAAATGTTCTGTGATGGGATCTGCCAGAGCTCGTGTTACGTCATTACCTTATACTTTTAGCTGGTACGTTATATGATATATTACATTATATTGTAACCCCCGTGCTACATTACATCATACAGTTTTTGTAGTGCCTGCTTCTCTAGCCAGACTGGGTGCCCTTTCGTTTTTGAGCCCCAGCTTCTGGCACACAGTAGGCCCCCAAATAATGACGCACCATTCCTTCAACTAAAATCTGCACAGTGGGGGCTGTATCTTCCTATGCTGAAGGCAGAGACTCTAGGGAAGAATAAACTAGGAGCCTCAGGACACAACAGGGAAATGCCCCCATGTTCCCTTACGTCCTTGTTCCCTTGAATCATTGAATAAAGCTTTGCAATGCAGATCACAGAACCCCCCCAAGCAGCAGCTTAAACTAAATAGGGGCTCCTGTTTCTCAGGAAAGCTGAAGGGAGACAAATGTTTCCGGGGCTCCAAGGCTTCTTTTGGTGTTTGCCTCCTGACTGCATAGTGGCTGCCACTGCACCGAGCACTTCATCCTTATGCTGCATCCAAACGCAGGACAGGGACCTTGCTGGAAAGAGCATTTCTCCTCCTCACTTCAGTTGCCCTGTCCAGACATCCCCTACCTGCCCTGGAAGAAGGGACACTCCCCCTGAAACAGAAAAACAATGGGATCTCTATGCTGGGAGTGCAGTAGGCTTAAACAGCCGCATGGCTCCTCCCTGGAGAATTGACCGTTTTGTGACAGTGGTTTTCTTCTTGGTGGGACTGACCAGCATCACCACATTAACTGCAGACTCTTTACCATGGCTCCATGAAATCAGTGCCAGTACCTCCATTTTCGGCTGCCTGCACTGAGGTTCAAAGGAGCTAGAGGGTCAGGCCAGGCCACTAGTGATCTTGAACTTCTCTGCACGGTGCTTTACAGTTTGCAGAGCCCTCTCATGCCCCTTTTTCACTTGACTCCTACAGCAGCCGCCCAGGATGCATGTTTCTAACCATGGCAGGTAGATGGGGAGGCTGGGACGCTGCGGTGAAGTCCCCCAGCTCACACAGCTGGGCAGGCCGGGCGGGGTGAGGCCGGCTCCTCACCCTGGGACACAAGTGCTTCTGAATCTAGACCATCTCTGTCCTCTGCCCCCAGGGTGGGAGTGTGAACTGCACAGGGAGTCCACCCTGGAGGCGGGGACACGTGGATCTGAGAGTCAGCCCAGTCACGTCTCCCCACCCAGTGATTTAGAGAATGGTTACCGGACTGGGCTGCCCACCGAGGACTTGGTTCCATTGCACAGACAGGGGATACCCTGTTTGTCCCTCTTCTGGTGTGTGTGTGCGCACGCGTACATGTGCAAGTGTGTGTATATGCATGTGCATGCACGCGCACATGCACGGACATGCACACATGCACACAGGTGTCCTGGTGCATCTGTAGGCACTGTCTCTCAGGGTCTCATGGGGACCTCCCACATGGTGGGAGGCCCGCATTGCATTCCCATTCAGGGGGATAGCAGGTGAGGCTGAGAACCACCCGCCTGCTACGTGACCACCACGCTCCCCTGCCCTCACATCCCAGCCACCACGTGCACAGCATGTGGCTGGGCGGCCAGTGGGGTTATTCGCAAAAAATTGACCCACTTTGGCCCACCCACATCCTCTGCAGACATACAGTGATTCTTACTTGTTCTGTGTCTAGTTCCATAAGCAGAAGATGATCAAGGAAGCATCAGGGCCCCGCACATTTACAAGGAACACATACCTCAGAGTGTTTACTATGTACCAGGCGTTGTTCTGGGTGCCTGGTCACTTCGGAGAACAAAGCAAAGGCCCCACCCCTCGGAGTGCAGAGCTGCGGACACAAAGGCCACGCATAAAAGCTCATAGGAGAGCCCCAGGGGGGCCTTCTCCAGAGCCCACTGCCCTTCATCTGTGCCCACTTCTTACAAGCTTGATTCCCTGGAGTCTCAGATCGGAGCAGCTGAACAGAAATAACCAATTCAAGTGGGAGGCCAGCTCCTGGAGCAGGTGCAGGGACGGCGCCTGGAGTCACAGCCGGTGGCCTGATGGTGTGGGAAGAAACAGAAAAGCAGAAAGAACAATGCCAGACACTCTGGAGAGCCAAGAGGCTTGTGCCATGTCGCGCCTATGGGGGAGGGGGCCCCAGAAGCCTCAAGGACCTGGGGAGGCTTCTGTAGCCTGATGTTTCTGGGCTTGACCTTGGGTTGTCAAGAGGAAGCTAAAGTACATCCAGTAACATCTGACTGAGAATGCAGGGAAATGCATCAGTTATTGGGAAGGGACTTGTCCAAGCTGTTTGGCACAGAAAATGCGAGGCTTCCTTTCCCTAAGGAAATCTGCTCCTGGGGAAAGGCCAGTTCTAGGATGTCAGCTCGGGGAGGGCAGGCCTCCTGGTCTCCTGTGCTCACTGCTGGATCCCCAGTGCCTCAGAGGGAGCAGGCATGGTCTGAACACGTAGGAGAGAGTTGCTGAATGAGTGGGGGAAATGAAGCAGAGGGAAAGGAAGCAGAGAGAAAGGAAAGGTTTCCAGTTGTTGCCCACAGCATCGGACAGGTGGCTCCTTTGTGCCCAGTACTGAGTGGGACCCTGGCAGTCTGAGGTAGAGATACGGTCCTGCCTCGGGAAGCTAGCAGGCCAATGGCAGGGAGCCACAGACACACACCCGTGTGCCCTGACGTGGGGCTGCCCAGTGCCCAGCGCTTTGCCTTGCCACCATTGTGTTCCTGAATCTTCCCTACAACCTCGGGTAGTAGATCACTGTTACTACCATTTTATAGGTGAAGAAACAGAGGCACAGAGAGGTGAAGTAACTTGCTCAAAGTCACACAGCTGGTAGAATGGGGGAAGTCAGGATTCAAACAGAGGCTGTGGGAGGCACTCCTGCTGCAGGGCTGTGTTGCTTGTGAATAGGTGTGCGTGTGCACATGCGTGTGGGCAAAACATTCAATTCTCTTCCAGTCTTGGCCTGTCCCTGGCGCAGCTGGAAGTTACTTTTGGGTCGTCGCTGATGGATTGGGGGGGCAGTGGGTAAGGAGCCCTGATCAGAGATACCACCCTGTCTTGGCCTGGATCCCACGGTGCCTCCAGGATCTAGCTGTGAGGGACCCAGGGACGGTGAGAAAGGGTAAGGGAGGTGTTTTTCCCACCTTAAAACTGCATTTGCATAGTGTTTGTGGAAGTCATTTGATTTTGGGGTGCGGTCCAGGGACCTTATGACCACCCATTATTTCCCGCACTGGTCCTGGGGGTCTCCTGGAGACGCACTGCGGTCTTTGCAAAGGCTTGCTGGCCAGCACTTGGGCGAGACTTGGCTTGTCTGCTCGGTGCCCAGTCACCCCAGCCGTCTGCCAGCTGTGGTAAGGACTGCCGAGGAGGGTACTGAGAATGCAGAGGCGTGGCAGCGGGGAGATCCCCAGCTGGGGAAGAAGCAGGACTGACAGGGATCTATTGACATGGCGGTTAGGTGTGAGTGTATGTGTGCAGTGTGTGTGGGAGTGGGGGGTGAGGGTCATGGGTCAGGGCCCACCTGGAAGTTGCCAGGGATCAGGGCCATCCTCACCTGGCTGGGCCACCTGTCTATCCAGCTGTCTGCTCCCCTCTAGTCTGAGTGCCTCCTCTGGTTGTGGGGGCAAGGTCATGGGCTCCTTGGGCTCCTGGGGTCTGGAAGAGCAGTGTGCAGCCAAGTAGAATTGGCTGGACAGCGTCGCAGAATGGGAAGCAGATGGGAAGCTGCAGCAGCTGGGCCTCAGGCCATCTCTCGGGCCAGCTCGACCCTCACAGTGCCCTGTGCTTTGGGCCGGGTGGGGTGGGGGCCAAGAAAGACAGATAGGCTGACGGATGGGGAGAGATAAACAAAGGAGAGGCCAAGAGAGAGTTGGCACAGAGACACACAGGCGAAACGTGGAGAGAGAAACCGAGAGACTGGCAGCTAGAGAGAGTGGCCTGGAGCCCAAGAAGGCGTCAGCATGGCGGGGGCTGTGGGTCTCGCTGGCCGTCCTTTGCAGGCTTAGTGGGGTCCTCATGGGCTCTGGCCCTGGCTCTGGGAGTGCCAGGCCTCCCAGTTCCAGCCACCTTTAGGCTCAAGGGACAAAGATTGAGATTTTCTTAAAACCCAGGAAGGTGGCAGCTAGGGGGATGGCTTGGGGACTTGCCAATCCCGCTTGCCAGCAAAGAAGCTGATCTCTCCAGAGGTCAAGGGGTCTGTCTGCCTTGCTGCCCTGCATCGTAGTGGGGTGACCTGGGGAAGCCAGAAAACTGTGCCAGACTCGATTTCCTCATCTGCAAAATGGGAGCAGCTACGGCCAACTCCCTGGGAGGGTGTAAAACAGCACACGCAAAGGAGTGGAGTGTGGCGCCTGGCACAAGGCCTGGCACGAGGCCACCCTGCAGCCTAGCAGGACAGGGGTGCTGAGGACAACATGACCTCTTCCTTCCCTCAGGAGCTCGTGCTGGGGGTGCTTGGGATGAGTGGGGGGATAATGGCCATCATACCACCAATAATTCGTGGCACAGAGGGATGTAGGGGTCCATATGAGGTGCGTTTGGAACACAGAGGAGAAGCACAGCTTTCTCAGCCTGCAGTGGAGATGGGATGTGGCGGGTTAAGAGACTGGACTCCAGTTAGCTCTGATTATCCCGGACTGGGGAGACAGCAGGGACCCGGCCAGGAAACCCCGCCCTCACTGGAGCTTATGGTCCAGGCGGTAAGCCATTAGGACAGTGTGGGGTACGTGGACAGCGCCCTCTCAGAGCTTGCCTGCACACCTGGGGCCTGGCTCCGCCTCTCACAGCTTAGCCCAGGACAGGCCCCAGGACTGCCAGCTCTCATCTTGGCATTGTCTGATGCGGTCGGTCATTCTTGCTTACTGGTAGGAAAGTGCTTCTGTATGTCATGGGCTGACTCAGGTTTGAATGGATCCACTGGCCTCAGGAAATGAGAGGCTTAGATTGCCAGACCCACCCATGCTCCCAGCCTGGGGGGCTGAGGCGTGCCGGACAGGGCAGCCCCTTAGCTGCGTGGACAGCTGTCTGCGCACTGCAGCCTGGAGCCCCTGGCAATCTCAGCCGCTCCTCTGGCAAGTAGCCAACACGACCACAACCGGGCACCTGACAGCATAGACCAGCCCCAGTGACTTTCAGCCTCACTCTGGAGTCACGGTATCAGCTGCCCCCCAGCTGGGACTCTGACCCCATGCCTGTCGCATGGCTGGCACCCAGTAGGGACCCAGTGTATCTTTGCTGAGTGAATGAATTCTCCCAATCCACGGTCCCCAGGAGGATTCTCCTGGCTCACGAGGGCCTCTGGCCCTAACTTTGCAACTCTTAGATGGCTGGGACCTCAGAGGGCCCTCCCAGCCCGGACACAGTGGGATCCTTGATTCACACCATGTTCCCGCCCTCGGAAAATAGCAGCCAACTCCAACTGCTCATAAATTTCCTGCCTGTCACCCCTGGCGCCCAGGCCAGGCAGGGCGGGAGGCGCTGGGGTGGGCTGGTCCATACCTGCTTCCAGTTCCCTGGGAAGTTGGGAGGCCAGAAGCCCGGGCCTGTGCTTGTGCCCAGAATAACCTCCGCAGCGCCTGGCCCATGGAGAAGATGGGAAAACACATGCGCAGAGGCGGACAGGCCGGAGCGTTAGAACACAAACCCCAGCTTCCCGTGCAGTTGGCACAGCCCGCTTCCACTTCCATAAAGTTCTATGTCGGTGTCAGAGGATATGTAAATAATAAACATTAAAAAAAAATAAGCCAGTGAATAAATAAATACCCAAGCAAATACCCCAAAAATACTCTATAGCTGTGTCTAAGCCTGAGAAAAGTAAAGGAACAGTAGTCACCCCATGTTCCCAGTGGGGAGATTGAGGTGACTAAAATTTTTCCTTCTGTTCACTCTTCTGTATTTTTTTCTAACCTTTCTATAATTAACATTATATAACTACCTACGTAATTTTTAAAAACTTAACTGCTTGACTGAGATGACGTCAGTTCACCCACTGGAAGTGTACAGCTGAGTGGTTTCTAGTATTTTCACTGCTATGTGCAGCCATCACCGCAGTGCGTTTTAGAACTTTCTTCTCAGGGGAGGAAGACAACCCCTATCCTTTAGTTCTCCCTTCCTACCCCACTGTCTTCCCTGTCCCCCCAGGGGCCGCTAGTCTGTGGGTTTCCCTGCTCTGGACACTTCATGTGAATGGAATCCTAGAACACGTGGCCTTTAGTGACTGGCTTCTTCCACTTAGCACACAGCTTTCCAGGTCCATCCATGTTCTGGCATGTGTTAGTACCTCCATCCTTGTTCTGGCCGAATAATATTCCCTTGTGTGGATACACCAC
Organism: Lontra canadensis; assembly: GCF_010015895.1. Taxonomy (NCBI): domain Eukaryota; kingdom Metazoa; phylum Chordata; class Mammalia; order Carnivora; family Mustelidae; genus Lontra; species Lontra canadensis. Next base: position 1,485,670 of record NW_022631065.1, on the reverse strand, counting down.
ATTTTGGTTACCCATTCATGAGGTGATGGACATGCCTTGCATAATTTTAGAAATTGTGCCTATTTTTTTTTAAATCCATCAAAAACAAGGTCAAGATGACAGTTGGTTCAATGTGACTATTTCTGATTACCTGAGACTTTTCAGAGTGTGATGCCTTTTTTATTTTATTTTATTTTATTTTTTAAAGATTTTATTTATTTATTTGACAGATCACAAGTAGGCAGAGAGGCAGGCAGAGAGAGGAGGAAGCAGGCTCCCGGCTGAGCAGAGAGCCCGACGCAGGGCTCAATCCCAGGACCCTGGGATCATGACCTGTGACGAAGGCAGAGGCCTTAACCCACTGAGCCACCCAGACGCCCCAAGTGATGCCTTTTCTAAGTTTTCAAACACCATCAAAGGAAGGACCCAGCTTTTTGCAGAGAGGTGAGCCAGCACTTTCCCATGGCTGCATGGTGTCCGAGGCCCTGCTGGGGGCACGGCTCCATTGTCTCATTGATTCTCCGCAACTGGCCTGGGAGGCAGGTACTATTACTGTGTTCACTTTAAAGATGGGGAAACTGAGGCATGGAGAGATTAAACCCACCTGCCCAGGGCCCCGCGGTCTGCTGACTCTGGGGCCACAGTGGACCCCAGTGTTCTGCATTTAGAACCAAACACAAACCCCCTTCCCAGCCCACATGTTAGTTACTGAGAAGTGAAAGCTAAAATAATACCTAATAGTGTGGGGGTTGAAAATGCATCTCTCGTGTACTCCCTGCTCATCTTCCATAGTTTTGTTTTAAAACAACATTTGAAATCTGACTGTTGTTTTTAGGAGAAACAAACAAACAAACAAAGCTGTCAGGATTTTCATTCCATTGGATCCTTTTCTGCATCTGGAAGGCTATCTCCAAACTGCTAAAATATTTAAAAAGGATAATTCTAAAATAGTTAAAAATGGTTAAGGAGGTAGAGTGGACTGAAAATGAATATGCAGATCATAAACTGAAAATGAATTTAAAAGGCAAAACCTTAGAAGGCAGATAGAGGAACGCCTAGGTGGCTCAGTGGGTCAAGCGTCTGACTTCGGCTCAAGTCATGATCTCAGGGTCCTGGGATCAAGCCCCACATCGGGCTCTCTGCTCAGTGGGGAGCCTGCTTTTCCCTCTCCCTCTGCTGCTCCCCCTGTTTGTGCTCTCTTGCTCTCTCTGTCAAATAAATAAATAAAATCTTAAAAAAAAAAAAAGAAGGCAGTTAGAGTCATTTTTTAAAAAGGCCCCTAAAATGGTAAAATTGTGCTGCTGTACACAGAAGTGATCGAGAGAGGAAGCCAGTCCTCATAAAGCCAGAGACAAACTTGGTAAGCGAAGGAGGTATCATTAGAAATAAAAAAAAAAAAAAAAAGGGAATTCAACAAAAGTGAAAAAGGTGCAGCATTGCTCCAGGATTCACAACAATTAACCCGACGTTTCCCTGAAGCACAGGCATATTTACAAAAATGCTAAGTTACATTTGAAACAGGAAACATATTCCGTGGTATATAAAAGCTATAGTAAATAAAATGCCCGTGACTGAAAATATTTATTTCCTGATTCAACAAATATTTATTGAGGTGCTCCTGTGTGTCTAGACTGTTCTAGGCTCTGGGGCTACATCAGCAAACAAAACAGACGGTGTCCCTGTCCTCGTGGAGCTGATGTTCTGACCACAAATGAATGGACAGATCAAAAGACGATTTCAAATTTGATGAACTCAACCGCTTTACCACACTGACCAAATCCCCTCCTTCACACTCAGCACGGCAGACCCGCAGAAAGAGACCTGAGAGGCCATCTTGTCTAGTCATGATCAAAGTTTATTTTCACATCAGACCCTGTTTAAAGGACATCTTCTATGGTAAGGGGCTAGGGTTTAGGGTGTCCTTCGGGCAGTGAGCCAAGAGCCTTTCCCAGCTGTACCCAGAGCCTTGGCCCAGAGGAAACACCCCCCCATAAAAAACCAGAGCTGGATGGGAGTCGAGAGGCCCTCTCAAGCTGTGTTTCTCACATGGGGTGACACAGGATGTTGCCCCTGGTTCCATGAGAAGGTGTCTGTGGTATGGTTGTCACAATGGGGAATATTTGCCAGCCCTCTCCTCTATATTTACAATTACCTGCCTGTAATTAAAACACACACACACACACCCCCTGCCCCTTCTGAAGGGGCATCCATGGGTTTGTCTCCTATCCCTCAAGCATAGCTGGTCTCTAGAAGAACTCTGAGGCTGGACCAACCTGCAGCCCCCACTGGACATTGGGGTTGGGATGCTGAGGTAGGAAAGAAGCAGATACTTGAAGTCCAGGGAAGGGCCACGGATCACCTCAAAGTGCAGTTGTGATCACAGGATCATATGAATTCAGCAGATAGTGGATAAATAAAGCCAGGCAAATTTCCTTACTGCAGGACTTTTCAGAGCCTTTAATATGCTAATATATGTAGTGACTTTCCAAGATGAGGCCTAGGTTTGTGGTGTTTCCCAGACTCATGGGATATACCTCACCCGTCTAGTATTCTACAAAGGACCCTTTGGGGGAAAGCACATGCCTATGTCTGTGTACTTGTACTTGCTGTATAAGTGAAGGAATTAAAGCACAGAGAGGGATGGTAAGTTCCCCAAGGTCACAAAGCTGTTTAATCTCAGAGGAGGTGCTGACACCGAAGACCCCATTGTATTCTTCCCACCCTGCCCCATTTGCCATAAGACTTCCTTGGATGGTTGGTGCGTATGCTGGGATTCCTGCGCAGAGGTGGGTGGTGGGAACCCAGGTCCAGCGTAGACACCAGGGAAAGGGTGGAATGGAGTCCTGAAGGTCAGGCTTTGGCGGGAGGAAACTGCTCCATTGCTCTTGGTTGCCCTTGGGCAGTGGTCATGGCTTCCGCAGGGTCCGAGAGCCAACAGAGGGCCTGGGACAGGGTCCCGGCGCCTTGATGGAGTGGCCAGTAAGACAGCTTGGGCGGCTGGCCGGGCCAGCTTTCTGCGCCTTTCCCCAGACCACAGGCAGCCCGGCCCGAAAGGGCCCGCCCAGGCAGTCAGCGCCCGGCTGACGCGGGCTGTAAATCACCCCTGGACCACAGACCCCGTGCCATCCCCATGGGTTTCCTTCCCGCCTCTTAATCCTCCTCCTCAGACGTGCGGTAACAGAAAGCAGATTCCTGCCGGGGCCAGCGCTGGACGTGGGTGCACGCAGCAGTGCTCCCTCCTCCCCTCTCCCCCTGCCTTTCTTCTGCCTGGCCTCTGCTAGCTGGGAGACCCCTCCCCTTGGACCCCCTGCCTCCAACCCTGCCCCCGCCTCGCCCCTGGGCCATGGGCCAAGCCCAGCGCCCCAGGCCTGCAAGGCTCCCCGAGGCTCCCCAGAGCCTGCGGTTGGCAGCCCCCCAGCCCTGTGGTTTGGCTGCGACCTGGCTCCCCAGGCCTGCAGTTCAGCCGGAGCAGCTTCTCTGCGCCCGAATAAACACCGCGGGTCCGGATTCAGATCCTGCTGTGGCCAGTTTCCTGTGCCACCGATGAGAGGGGGACACGAGCAAGGCCCCTGGTGGGGTGGAGGGGCCCCACAGATGTTTTACTTCAAAAACAAGCGTCTTAGCTGTGTTGTCGGGGATGGTTGCATGAGTCCTGCTATCATAGGAGCAGGCCGCGCCAGGGTAAAGCACCCCTGTTCCCCTGACCTGTTCTGGGAGGACGTGTCCTGACGGACCCATCCCTACCGCTCTGACCTCCCCCAAAACCTAAAGTCCCAGTGGTTCCTGTGACCTTTCTCCATCTCCTGCCCCTTCCTGATAGCAAGTCACACCCTGTGGTCCCCGTTCTCAGGAGCAAGAGCAAGGCCAGTGGCCAGAGGGAAGGTTCCAGCGGTCAGCACGGTGACGCCCTTACAGATGATCTAACCTAGTGGTTTCCAAACTGTGCTCCTTAGCACCCTGGGTTCTCAGAGCTGTCCCAGGCCTCACACTGGAGGGAATGTACCCTGCAACCCTCTCTCCCTGTGTCCCCCCTACCCCGCTGCTGCAGATACACCAGACCAGGTCTCTCTGTGTTCTGGGTTAGGCCTCCACAGTTCAGACCACATTTCTATGGCTTGAAAGCAAGTTTGGCAATTACTGAGCTGGTCCAGTGGTGTCATTTTCTAGATGAGGACACTGAGGCCCAGAGAAGTTAAGTGACCTCTCTCAGGTTCCCCCAGCGGGCGGGTCGTTGGGCCGCACCTCTAGCTGGCCCGGTGACTCAGGAACAGTGCTTTTGTCTGAACAGTGGAGGGAAGAGGAGCTGTGGACGGCCATCCCCATGGGGTGTGAGCTGGAGGGTTGTGCAATCAACACAGGTATCTCCGAGCTCCCTCGAGCCCCTGTAGCCTTTGCCCATTTCCCCAAACCGACAAAATCAGCAATGGCTCTAAAATGCAGTGTGGGCTCTGGGGGCAACGGGTCCTGGGTTCAGATGCTGGGTGCGTCCCTTATGGAGCCCGTCAAGATGCAGTCGCTTGCCGGGGCCAGAGGAGTCCCTCCTGGGGCAGCAAGGAGTAAATAAGAGGAGGGGCTGAAGGTGCCAGACCCTGCGACCAGTTGGCCTTTAAGAAACAGGAGTCAGCAGAGTAGGGTTTCTTCTGACTGTTGGTTGTTTCTTTCAGGAGTGACTGGTCCCAGGCTAGACCAAGGATGCTGCTGTGCGCCTTCTTTCTGGTCAAGCCTGAGGAGAAGGTGAGCTCTCCAAATCCAGCCTTGTCTTCTTCTCCAAGATACCACCAGATGCTCAGACCACTGCCTCTCAGGGTGGGGCAGGGGCACACCTGCCTCCCTCTCACCCTCCTGTCCCCCCTCGGCCACTCTGGTGACTCCGCACTTTGCCCTCTGCCTGGTGGGGAGGGGGAGAGCAAAGCCTTCCCCTTGCCCAGGGCTGCAGAAATTCATTGCCAAAGATTCCACAGAGACACTGAACAAATTGTGAGGACACCCCTCAATGAGAAGCCGCACCATTGCTCTATGACTTATGCTCCTCCTCTTGCCAAAGCCATCCCAAGCCAAAGATGAGTCAGCAATGATCCCACTGGAAACTCATGGAAGGGATGGACGTTTGGTGACCATTGGAAGGGCTCGACCCTCTGACCTGGAACTCTCTTTCTACACTGGGCCCTGAGCCGGCTGGGTACAAGATAAACTTTCTGGGGGTGGTGAGAGAGGGCTGGGGGCACTTGCATGGAGTGGGATATGAGATCCTGGCCCTCTTCTCGCCCTTGCACTGGCTGCCTAGGCCTCTGACCCTGATTCTCAGTGTTCCCTGGGCCCAGGCTCCTTGGGCCCTGAGCATCAAGGCAAAGGAGAAAGGGAGGAAAGAAGCAATATTGACCACCCTGTATTCCACCCCAGGGATTTGCCCCACCAAGGTCACCTAAAGTGTCTCTGTTGCCCAGCCAGGCCAGCCAGCCACGCCTTGCCTGTAGCTCTCACTCCTGGCTGGGAAAACAAGATGGTGCCCTGCACGAAGGCCAGTAGTCTTTTCCCAGTTATGCAGCAGGGAGCGGGGTGCAGAGGGGAGGAAGGGACCAGGGGAACGGGCCAGTAAGTTGGGGAGGGAGGAAGGTATGTTCAAAGCCAAGGCCTGTTCTTCCTTGTGCTCAAAAGGCCAAAGCTGTTCACATCTGTGCTCAACCATCTGCTTCAAATTGAAGTAAAAGCCCCAACATGTAAAGAAAACACTTGCTCGTGTTGAATGGACTCTGTGGGCAACCAGGACTGTGGCTGGTCAGTTGAGGGGCAGTTGTGGGGGAGGGGAGAGGCTGGTCTCGGCCTAGAGGTTGAGAACCCTTCAGGAGGTGGGCAGTATGTGAGTGTGTATGTCTGTGTGTGTCAGGGGGTAGGGGGCCCGCACCATGACCTCAGCCTGGACTAGTGACCAGGACGCCTGGTCAAAAATGTGAGGACCTCTTTCCACCTCAGACCTCACTCACTTCGTTCAGCCCCAGGACACCTTCTCTTGTCTGTTCCTCAGGCTCCTGGGCCGGGGCTGGAGTGTCTGCAGGCCCAGTGGGCTGACCGGAGCCTCCCTCCCTTGCACAAGCGTTTCCCATGCACAGCCCTTGGGCAAGAACCACATTGTTGAGGTGTTCTGGATCTGGGACAGAAGCAGGGGACCCAGATGTTCATAGTGCTCCTCAAAGCAAAGGTGCCCTGGAAGCCAGATAGAGTGGGCTTGGGATGGGGGTGACAAGGGAATGGTTCAGAAAAGGGGCACCTGGATGGCTCCATTGGTGAAACAGCCGGCTCTTGATTTCGGCTCAGGTCATGATCCCAGGACCCTGGCATCGAGTCCCGAGCTGGGAGTCTGTTTGAGGCTTTTCTCTCTCTCTCTCTCTCTCCCTCTCCCCCTGCCCTTCCCCCTGCTCATACACTCTCTCTCTCTAAATAAATTTAAATACATCTCTAAAGAGAGAGAGAGAGAGGTTGGTCACCTAGGACTCCAGGCACAGGTCACAACCCCACTCTCTCTTCTCTCTGAATTTCTGAGTAATGCTTGTGGCACTTCCTAAGGAAACAGGAAGTGTGGACCAATCAGCATCAAACCTATTGACATAAGAGGACCCTTTCTGTTATTAAAACATAGGGAGGTACCCCCATCCTGCTGCCAGAGGACCAGAGCCATTGCCTGCCCACCGAGAGAAATCCATGGCCTCCACTCCCCACCCCCTCTTGTTCCTGGCCTTCATTACATACTTCTATTGCATTCTGAAGCTGTCACTGGCTGCGTATCAGACGTGGAGCTAGGTGTCGGCAATAGACAGATGGCTCTCGCATAGCACTGTTCTTCACAGAGGTCATGGTTCTGTATAGACAAGCAAATAATTATGACGCAGTCAGATATCTAAGATGGTGTTGGGAACTTCAGGAAAGGAGAAACCAGCTCTCCCTGGGCAGGTGTCAGGAAGAGCTTTCCTCCAAAAGGGCCTTGGGAGTTGGGTCTTGAAGGATGAATAGAAGTTTTCTGTGCAGAGGAATAGGAGAAGGGTTTTCTACGCATAGGAATACTTAGCCCTGGCAGGACATTGGAATCACCTCAGGAGATGATTAAATATTGATATGAAGTATTTATGCCAAAGTCCCATCTCCAGAAATTATAATGTATTGGTCTGGAGTGCTGCCGGGGCACTGGGATTTTTAAATTTCCCTACGTGATTCCAGTGTGCCAGCAAGGTGGAGAACTACTGGTTTAAAGCGGGATTGGGTCTCAGACCTAAAAGCAGTTTATGGGGATGCAGGCTGGGTCGAAAATGCAGATGGATGGATGTGCGTGTGCGTGTAGCTCTGTGTGCACACGCACACACACGTGTGTGGGGAATGATTAAAAGTCTTTCTCCTTCCAGCTTCCCCACCAGCACAGCAGCTTGTGTGTTTTTGCACACACCCACACAAACATACACTTCTCCTCGTGTTCCCATGCACACCCATGTACACACTTGCATGTGTTCCTCAGGAAGGGAAATCCGTTTAAGATAGGTTCGGATCTCCTTGACAGTCTTTTAGATGGTTTTACATAAGCAACCATGCAAAAAGACCCTCGCCCACGTAAAAACGATGAAGAGCCACCCTCTTCATGTGTCCGGGTCCAGCTGAGGGTTTTGGTCCCGGAGCCCCTGCCAGCTTGTTTGTGACACAACCTCCTGCTTTGTTGTTTGCTCTGAGTCCCGGCCCCACAGCCCTGTGATGGCTCATCAGCCACCAGCTACAGAGAACCCAGGGCACCTGCATGAGAGTGCACGCACATGTCTGCGCCTATACCTCTGTGTGTGTCCCTGGTTCCTGCAGTATGCATGCTTCCTGCTCTCCGCAGGACAAAAACCCAGACAGCCGCTCCAGGATTTGGGGCTTCTGGCTCCACCAAGCTTCATATGATGCTTCAAAAACTCTGTGCATGGAGGCTGCACTGCTTCCTGGTTCCAGCCTCATACTACCCCAGAAGTGAGGCTTAGGTTCTGGGGAGGGCGGTCCGCAAGTCCCCGGGCCCCTCTCTGGGCTCACAGCTTGGCCAGGGCCCCAAGTGGACTCTGTCTCACCGCTCCGTACTCCCTTGGGTCCCTATGCCCCCCCCCTCTGGCCTGAGACCTCCTCCTACCCTCCCTCCACCACCCCAAGTCCTCCAAGGCCCTGGACTGTCCTTTTCCCTTTACCCCACCTTCGCCCCTTTCCCCTTTCTCATCGTCCAGTGAAGAGGAGGGGTAGGTCCCAGGAGTAGGGAACAGGGTGGCTGTGTGCGGGGACTGTGCTGGGAGCTGGAGGGACAGACAGAGCCCCTTCCTGCCCACAATCCCTGGCCGAGGCCCGCGCTGTGTTGGGATCAGCCATGGGAGGAGGCCCCCTGGGGGCTGTAGCGGGTACTGCACTTGCCTCCCTCTTGCCATGCTGTTTCCTGAGCGACAAAGTCATCGCCAGTGTCCAGGGGCAAAGCAAGACTTGGACATCTTTAAGTGTTTCCTCAAAAGGGTTTTGTACAGCCCTTCTCACTCGGACCTCTTGCTGCTGCCCCACTTGCTCAGCTGTGGTTTGTTTCCAGGCTCCAGTAGGACAGGGAGGCATGGCGGGTGGGGCTCTCCTTGGGAGGCACAGAGAGGGGGCAAAGAGAAGGGCAGCTGGCTTCATCCTCTGCTACCCACCCCCATCCTGGTTCTCACCTTGGCACCCGTCTTCCCTCTGAGACCCCAGACCCTGGACAAGCTCTGTCTGCCTTCCTGAAGCCAGGTACCTTCAAGGAACTTGGATTTGTACGTAATGACCTGGTTTTACAGATATTTGGGCACATATCTAACCTCCAGATGGTGCTATGAATTCCTAGAGGTCAAAGATTGGGTCTAATCCATTTCCAAATCCTCGAAAAGGCCTTGCAAAATGTATATATTGGTTTCTCTGTTAAATGAATAAAAAGTGGGAAATACGATGATTCACGCATTTGTTTTCGTCCTTTCACAAATAACTACCGAGCAGCTAATTTGTTCAAGACCCCGAGAGAATGGGACACAGGCCTTTTCCAAAACCTTAAAGAGGCTCCGAGGGAGAAGATCTAGAGCGGAGTGGAGGCTGGCCTGGGGCTTTTTGCTCCCTCTGCGGGTGAGCCTTGGAGAACGGAGCGCCCGCAGAGGACCAGGGCAGAACACAGGGGCCCAGGAGGAGCAGGTGGACAGCTATGGGCTGTGCGAGGATGAATGAATGGACGCTGCCACACCCCCGGGCTGCCCCCACCGCAGACATCGCCCATCGGTATCAACAGCCGTGGCTCTTCTCGCGGGGCTGGAGGCCACCTGACGGAGTTCCTGACAGCGCTCCGGGCAGTCACTATTAATCATTCAAAGAGATGCGCTCCTTTTGGCCTCCTGGAGCGAGTTTCAGTGGGAACGCCCTTAGGCCAGCCTCCCCGTGCACCCCAAGGAAGAAGTGACTGAGGCTAGGTTGGGAGACAGGCTTCTTTGTTGCCCATGGAGCTGTGTGGCGCCCCCTGGCGGGCCTCTCTGTCCCTGATCTACTACCGCCGACCTTTCCCCTGCGGCGGCCCATAGAGGTCTCTTTCTGAAGTCCCTTCCCTGGACCCACCTCAGCCAGGTCAAAATCCAGGCTCCCTCGCAGCCCATCGGACCCTCCTCTCCTCCAGAGTCTCCAGCGTCTCCCCAGTCTTTGTGATCCGCATCTTGGCGACCCCGGGGTGCTGGCCAAATCCCAGGTTCCTTTTCTCTGGTTGCCCATGAAACAACATTCTTTCTGAACCTTAGTGTTTGCTGCTGTGGAAACAGTTCTTTTTCAATCTAACTTTGCTCTGCTTGGATCCACCCAGCTGCCCCCCTGCCCCCCAGAGCACGAGTTCTCTCAGTCCCAGAACTTGGGCAGCAGAGGGACCCTGCTATACCCAACACCATGGCCTAGGTGCTTGTCCTCCGAGCCTAAGAGCTCCTCTCTCTCGCTCAGATATAAAAACATCTCGATCCCCACCCCAAATTCACAGAAGCCCAGCATGACCCCAAGTCTCCCAGGATTCTTGGGGGGAGGGTTGTAGCCCCATGGTTATGTTGGCTTTGATCTCTTGGGTCCATTGAATTCATATTCTCTCTCCCAACTGCCTCCTATGGCTGATCCCATCTCTCTAACCTGCTTCAGCTCAAGAGAACACAGACACTTTCCTTGATTTCCCCCAAGCATCATTTACATAAGGGAGCTGTATGTAGAGGAATTATTTTTCTCTTTCTTGGTGATTAAAAAAAAAATGTTTATACTCACAAAATCAAACAAGACCTTGCTTTTTTCTTCCCAATTTATTTAGCTGATTTCATGTATTTTTGACAGGTTCATCATGTTTCCGGCAGTTATAAATATTTTCCCCTCTGGCTTCACTCCCTGACACTACATTTCTGGGCCATGACTCACCCTAAGTTGTCCCACAGCTGGGGCTTGAATCCAGCCTTTTTTCTTCAATTGAATATCCCCCTAACCAGCCCTAAGTCCCCACCAAAGCCAGACCAGAAAACGTGAGACTATAAAATATGGTATCCAGTGGAAAGGTCACAGGCAAACAAGGCAGCAGCCTGGGGCTCTCACCCATCCTTAGCTGAGCAGGTATCTAAGGTCTTGCTTCCAGGAGGAGAGACGCATCGCCTGGAGAAGACACATTCCTCCCTTCAGGGCTTCCCGTAACCGAGGCATGTCTAAAGACAGCTGACTGACAACACCATCAGGAGCAGGGAAGAGGACAAAGCCTGCCCCCTCCCCCAAGAGGCAGACAGAGCCCTGAACTTAGCCCCGTGCCAAGCTCACACCCCAAACCACCTTCAAAGCCATCTGGCCCACAGACAACATGCGTTCATCCTCTGGGGTTTCATTTCCAGCTCCATACCAGAAGTTTCTAGAGAATTTTCCTCTTGCACACACATACATGCGTGCAACACACACTTCGTCTTTTTTTTTTTTTTTTTCATGAAGAACTCAAAATGCTCCCAAGACCCAAGAAAGAAATCTCCATTTTTGGAGAAGAAAATAAAACAAAAAGGCGTTTTTTGGGCACGCTTTGGGATAGCTATGTTGACCTTGGTTTTCTAAATAAATATCCAGGTTTGACAAAGATTTTAGTGCCTCTTCCAGGTGTAAGGGGAAGCCTCAGAAACCAAATTTGTAATTTGAGGAACAACTCTATCATGAATAGGACTGAGCCTTCTAAGAACAAAGGGTTCTATGATCCTCTCCATTGGGGGACACAGCATAATAAAGGCTCTGAAAAGTCCTGTGTAGGAAAACATTTAGCTCTGAAAACAAGTGCTTCTCCAACTTATTTCAGCACTTCCTCTTTTTTTTTAAGATTTTATTTATTTATTTGATAGACAGATCACAAGTAGGCAGAGAGGTAGGCAGAGACAGAGAGGGGGGAAGCAGGCTCCCTGCTGAGCAGAGATCCCCATGGGGCTAGATCCCAGGACCCTGGGATCATGACCTGAGCTGAAGGCAGAGGCTTTAACCCACTGAGCCACCCAGGCACCGAGCACTTATTCTTTTAAAATGATTTTTTTTTACTGTTGTAAAATATATGTAACATAATATTTGTCGTTTTGACCATTTTTAAATTCCCAATTCAGTGGCATTAAATAAATACACGTACAATGCCATGTAAGCATCCCCGCTATCTATATCCTAACTTTTGTCATCATCCCCAACGAAAACCCTTCCCATGTCCCCCAGCTCCTGCTAGCCTCTATTCTACTTTCTGTCTCTATGAATGTGCCTATTCTAGGTACCTCATGTAAGTGAAGTATACACTCTTTGTCCTTCCCTCTTGGGCGTATTTCACTAAGTATAATGTTTTCAAGATTGGTCCACGTTGCAGCATGTATCAGAACTTTATTCCCTTTTATGTCCAAATGATATTCTATTGTTTGTATATACTACATTTTGTTTATTCATTCTTCTATTGATGGACTGCATTTAATCTTTATTTCATACCCCTATGTCTTACGGGACACTAAGGGGGTTCCCTGGAACACAGTTTGGAGACTGCTGGTGTATGGAGTCACTAGAATGTTTGGATTTGGGATGGGCGAGGACTTTCTTGCCCCAGTCACTGCCAGAGGAGCTCTGGTCAGCTCAGTCTCCAAACTCAAGGTGGGGCTGAGGCCCGAGAGGTGAAGCTATCTGGGAAGTACCTTGGCCGGGTGGTCCTCGGTTAGTTCTTGGGGACATGAGGGAGAGCCTTTCCCTCCACCCCTCACCAGACACGTGGCCCTGCTGTGCCGTAGGGACCCACTGGGATGACTGACAGTTCAGGGTCGGTGACATCTGTCAGGGCTGCCTTCCCTGGCTTTGATGATAGGACTGGACAGGAGCCAAGCTGGAGGGGTACTGTTGCCTGAGAGGCCCCGGCCCCCTCTTGGCAGCCTCTCAGGTGTGCCCTGTCCTGTTCCTTCAGGGAGCTGGACGAACTGTCCTGAACCACGGCCCCTCCCTGCCCTTCCCTGTCAGCACTTTCCACAGAGACCTCTCTCTAGCAGGCAGACATGCTGGGCTCACTCCCCCTTTCGGAGGGTCTCCACGGCAGCTCTCTCCTCCCACCAAAATGGGTCTGGGAAAGGCAAGGGAGGCGGCACCCAGAGTAGAGCCTCCTGGGACTGCAGGGAGAACATGGGCCCCTTCAGGAACCTGGAGGCCTGGAGTCCGGCTTGGCCTGAGCTTCGACTCCATGAGTCCCCTCTCTTGAATACAAGTAGCTGGTGGCTCTCTCCAAGGTCCCTCATAGCAATGTCCAACCTGAGTCCCAAACTGAATGGGTTTTGCCTGCATGCTGAAGGTCAGGGTTCAGATGACAACTCCCCGCACAGGCTCAGCCTCTACGAGGAGCTGGAAACCCAGCCTTGTTCTTGCCAGCCTTGTTCAGCTGTATTTCTCCTCCTGAAACATGATCTGTTAAACCAGAAAAATTATTTGAAGGAGCAAAGGCCTGCCAGAGCTGTGAAACAGATCACAAAGAATGACAGCATCTTTAGAGAAATCACAAGTGAATGAGCGGCCATCTTTCTAATCCGGGTACTCACCTCCCCAGCCCCCAGCCCCGCCCCTCAACTGAAGGTCCTTCACCCTTGGTCCAAATTCCATATGTCTCGGGCCTCCCAGGACACCTCCTTTCCCCTCATGACACTGTTGCTTGTCTCTCCATCTATCTTCCTGGCTCACTCGTGGGCTCGTGAGCTCTGGGAGGTCAGGGAGGGAGTCCAGCTGTCTCCCCAGGGCAGAAGGGCCCTCAGGACCTGAGCCTTGCTGGAAAGCACTGCTGCTCTGGGATGGGAGGGCTCCTCGGGTTTCTCTGACCTGGTGAGGGTCTGCAGGGGGAGCCCAGAGGGTCCTGCCCATCCCACTCCAGCCTGCTGGATGTCCCGCAGGGCCCAGCAGAGATTCAGGTGAGGGAGAAGAGTATCAGGTAAATGAGTGTTCCCCGGTGTGAAATGAGTAAGAAGCACGAGCCACAGGGACCATGCAGTGAGGGGAATCGGTGACTACTGAGCTTCTCCAGCCCAGAGCTGTTCAGAGGATTGGAGGGAACTTCCCTCAGCCTCAGGACGAGCCAGGGGTGTGTTTTCATCTTTACCAGGGCCTGTGTGCACCTGCCTCCCGGCTCCTGAGCCCACCTGAGGCCCTGCCTCATCACAGACTTGCGGTCTCCCTCTCCCACCTGGGCCAGTCTGTTCTCAGGATATCTTCTCCCCTGCTCCCAGAGCCCAGCCCTGCCAGGAGAGGCCTGCCTCTCTTGCTTCTTCTCTGTCCTCTGGAGGAGCCCCTTTCACCTCTCCTGGCTCCTGTTTGCCCCCCTTCCCAGCCTGGTTTCCTCTAGGTATGGGTTCCAAGGCAGCTTCAACGCCATGGGTCACCTCTCTTGAGTACAAGTAGCCAGAGGCTTTGTGGTCTCCAAGGTCCCTTGTGTACCCACCCCAGGGACCTCCCGGCATGCAGGTTGTCCCAGGTGCAGGGGCTCTGACTCTGGTGCTCGGCCCTGCTGCTCACTCCTGTGTGACCCGGGGCAAATCACTCCCCTCTCTGAGCCTCAGTTTCCATCCACAAAATATGTGGTTGGACATGATGACTGAAGCTCCTTCCAGTTACGTAATTCTATCGCCCTAGAAGATCATAGTCAACACCAGGGTGAGTTAAAAATCTACTTATATTTCCAAAAAAAGAGGCATTTCATTCCATCTGCTTTTCTCATTCAGGACTGGCCTCGGCTGGCCTGGCCTGTCCCCTAGCCCTCTGGGCCCCTCCCAGGGCTTCGGCCTTCCTCTGGCCCCGTCCTCAGTCCTCAGTCAGGGGCTCATTTCCTCCCCTGGGCCTGAGTACTTCCCCGAGGAGCCAGTGCCTGCCCCTGCTGCCTGGACACTTTTTCAGAGGCAGGGTGTGGACCAGCTTGGCAGACACAGGCCTGCTCTAGATGAGACTCCGTTAACACAGAGATCTGCTGGGTGAGAGGCAGCCACCAGGCAGTTGCTCAGGGACACAGCAGAGTGGTCCACTGTTGCCTGCAGAAGCCCAGCTGCCCTTGGCTGCTGGCAGGGTCTGTCAGCTGCCGTCCTCTTGCTCCTTCTTGCTCTCGTGGGTTCTTTCTGTTTCCCTCCGTGATGGGCTCCTACAAGGAAGCACCCATCCTCAGTGACCAAAGTCCTCCCCTAAAGCCACATCTTCCCATCATTCTCCCTCAGGATGTTCATGATGCTAAGTCCGGAGTCGATACTCAGTATGTACCAGTCCACACAGTCGGTGAGGTCCCTCGGGGCTGCTCCCTACCTCTCTGGCTGTTTCTTCTCAGCCTCTTTTGCTTGTTGGCTGCCCTGGGGTTCGGTGCTCAGGCCTGTCATTCTCTCCCCTCCCTCACTCCAGGGAGCACACCCTTTGCAGGCCACTCATTGACTTCCAAATTCGTATGTGCTTCCCAGAGATGGCTACATCCCACCTGGAAGTAAAACCAGGTTCTTACGGCGACCTCCAAAGCCTGTGCCACCTGCCCCGGTTACCAACCTGACCTCACCACCTGCTCCTCTCCTCTCTGCGGTTCTTTGACAAACCAGCCCAGCCCGCCTCCGGGCCTTTGCACCAGCTGTTCTTAGAATGCCCTACTCCAGAATATCCCCATGACCTGTATGCTCACCTTCTTCAGTTCTTTGATCAGATGCCACCTGCTCCATGAGGCCTTCCCTGATTACTCTGTTTTAAACTGCAATGCTCCCTCACTGCACAGTCCCCAGCATTCTCTGTCTTTTTCCCTGTTTTATTTTTCTCCCCACACTCTTCACTGACTGACATACTATGTCTTATAAATGTATCTGTTTGCTTATTGATTTTTTTTCCCTCCCTCTGAAAGGTTAGCTCCATGGGATCAGGGATTTTTGTTTGTTTCATTCAATGTATTTTCATTCAATGTATCCCTAGCGTCTAGAACAGTGCCAGGCGCATAGTAGTAGAACAACAAATATTTGTTGAACAAATGACTTGAGAGCTCTAGCCAATATCCTTGCACATATAGCTTCACATTCTGAGCTTTTTACTTCTGCAGAATAAATCCTGGAAGTGAGGTTGTTATGTCAAATGCACACAGTGTAGAGTATTTTTAATTTTAATAAACAACTTTAGATTATTTTCCCAAGGGATTATAGCAAGTCATGCCCATTTCCCTGCCTGCGCTGGATGTCATATGACACTTGAGTTCTTGCCAATGTGTTAATGAGGGGAAGGCATCTTATTGTTTTAATTTTCATTTTCCTGATTAATAGAGAAGGTTGTGTTTCTTATTTATTGACTACTTGAATAATTATTTCTTCTCTCTTGCTCATAGCCATTATTCACTTTTTGGTGTTGGTTGGGGGTGGGGTGGGAGAACGGCTTACTTTTCTAATGAGTTTTTAGAGGGAATCTTCATTTCTTAAGAACAACAACAACAAATCCCAGATAATTCTGATACTTAGGAAGGTTCTAGAGCTGTTATGCTAGAGTGAGTATCCCCCTGGTTTGCCACAGGGGTGCCCTGGGGGTTTTAGAATTAAAGATGTTTTACAGGGTTTTTTTTTTTTTTCTGGCTTGTTCTTCATATTTTCTACAATGTACAGTTGTTACTTCAAAAAAGACTAAAAACAATCATAGGAAAGTCCTTGTGCTATCATGCCAAGTAGAAAAAGCATTTACAATTGGGATGTACTTTTTTAAAAAAAGATCTTATTTATTTATTTGACAGAGAGAGAGAGAGAGAGCGAGCAGGTTGCAGCAGAGGGAGAGGGAGAAGCAGCATCCCTGCTGAGCAGGGACCTTGGCAGGGGGCTCCATCCTGGGACCCTGAGATCATGACCTGAGCTGAAGGTAGATGCTTAACTGACTGAACCACCTAGGTGCCCCTAGGATGTACTTTTTGATGACAGTTAAATAAAAAGGCTCTCTCTAGGTAGAAACTCTAGCAATGAATTAGCCCAAATGAAAAGGAGAGGGATTATGGGTAATTTTTCCCTACATGGGAGGCAGGAGAGTGAGGCAGGGAAGAGGTGAATGGGGAATCCTCGGTGGAAAAGGATAGGTCGGAATAAAGGCACTCAGCCCACAACACGCTCTGCTGTGCCTTGGTGGACATCACTAATCAGTCCCTTCAGTGGTTTCACTGAGGTCCAGACTCTGTCTTAGAATCTTTCTCAGCCAGGCAAGCCAGGGAGCTTCCAGTCACAGATCAGAGCTGGCAGGCAAGATTAACCCATTCATCCATTCTTGCCCAGGCAGGAGGCAAACCAGTCAAAACCAGCCCCACAGAGGCCTCTCTTGCTGCGGCAGAGGCACATTTCCCAGGGGCCTCACAGTTGCCCTGGGACCACAGTCCAGTTGGCTGCTCCTGCCGAGAAGGGGCCCCTAGGATTTTTCAACCTGCATGGGCTCTCATCACTGATACCTAGCATTGCTTTCCGGAATCCCCTTTCCTCTGGACCCGGGGCTTGTTGGAACTGGGAACACTGTCCTCAGCCTGGATGCTAGGACTGTCACTTCATCCAGCCCCAGACACATCCCCTCAGGTGCCACACCTTGGTTGCTCCCACTATTGGCCTGACTCTCCAGCCTCTGACTTCTGTTCTCAGGATTCCTGGCCTGTACCCGGCCCCACCCCGTGGTCTCCGCTGTGATTTCATGCCCTGTGTCTCCTGGCACAGCCTGACTATCTAACCAGATTCTCGGCCCTGCCTGACTCTCCTTCCTGTTCTGCACTTGACTTGCCTGGGAGCTGCCAGATTCACGGCAGATTCACAGCTCACAGACTCACGGCAGGACACCCAGAATTCCTCACTGACCCTCCTCCTCCAGATCAGGTAGGTTGATTAGAAAGGACTGGAGGAAATATTTTTTACAGCTTCTTCTGTTTCGGGAAAAACAGTAAATGATATAGAAAAACTACATAGAAATGTATGAAAAAAGTTGGCAATAATTTAACCACCTGGAGATAACCATGCTTATCAACTAGGCAAACACCTTTCCCAGTCACTTCTCTGCCTCCACACCTGTTGAGATATGTTTGTATAAATCATCTTAAATGGGATCATGCTGTTATTCAACCTGTGATTTTCACTCACCCATATGTCATGAACATCATAAAGGACACCATTGATGAAAAACGTGTAAATTATATGCCACTGGATTCTTTCTTTCACCTGGCACATCTGCATTTTTGCTTCTTTTGAGTCAGAAACGTAATTTGTGTCCCTTTTCTTTCCCATAGTAACAGACCACCAATTTTTAGTTGTGTGTACCGCCACTACAATAGAGACAACACATCCCAGCTCCCTCTGGACTATGTGTGGTCATGTGACTGAATTCTAGCCAATGGGGTACGAGCAGCAGAAGTATACAGATAACTTTCCGGATGTGTCCTGTGGTGGAGTTTTATATGTGTCCACAAATTCTTTGGCGTTCCTTCTTCCATTAAAGTGAAGCCTAACTCCCCTCCCTTGAAGTGGATGCTGTGCTTTGTGACTGGATTCGATCGAACAGCATGTGGCAGAAGTCATTGTGTGTGACCTGCAAGATTAGGACAGAAGAAGCAGTTGGCTTCCTCCTTGCTCTATCTTGTAATAACCACTCTGGGGAGGCCAACTGCCAGGTCAGGAGGACAATCAGGAAGCCCAATAGAGAGGCCCACATGGCAAGGAACTGAGACTTCCTGCTGACAGCCACACGGGTGAGCCTTTTTGGAAGACCATCTTGAAGCTTCAATCTAGCCCTCAGATGACTGGCTGTCCTCCTTGACATCTTGACAGCAACCTCTTACTGACTCATGGAAACTGAGATGATAAATGTTTATTGTTTGAAGCAACTAAGTTTTGGGAGAATATGTTATGCAGCAGTAGACACCCAATATATATTCTTAAGAGGATGAGTGGGTCTTCCCTTCCTCTTTAGCCTCTCTCTTGATGGAAGGTGGACGTGTGGAGTGCCATCTTGGATCTTGCAAATGAGAACAACAAGCTGGGGATGGAGGAGCAACAACATGGATGGGGTCTGGGTCCTCCATGGCTTCATAAGCAGAATCAGCATAACAACTCACTTGTCTCTCCAAGAGGGAAATCAATAGCTGTAGTAATAAAGCCAGAGCTTCCCACTGTTGGGCCTCCTGATGTGCGTAAATGGGCTCCAGGTGTGTGAAGCTACTGATGCCTCCATCCCTGGGCCAGTGGCCTCTGCACACAAGCAACCTTGTTCTTTCGCATCACTGAGCTATGTAATTATTATCATTTTCTCTGCCACAGTGGAAATAAAATTTGGGATGCTTTGGATCTCTGTCACAAAAGCCAAATTTTATCCTAACAAAGACATTCTGCAAAGTGAGATGTCACTTGGTATGTTTAACATGAGGTCTCTGTAATAAGGCCCCTGGGTTGTCATCCCCTGAAGGGGTCTGTCTCACCTTGGCAGGTGAGGCTGGTGGGTGTTGCAGGTGGTCAGGCTTTCCCTAGATCCAAGAGGCCCACCGTGCTGGCGGTCGCTCCCCCTGTCTGGGCAGAGGGCCAACTCTGCAAACAACAGGAACGACCTCTCTTCACCAGCCTCAGAGAATCACTTTCCAGCTGCCTTTGATTCTGGCTCTCTTTCCCCTGACTGCATCCATTCCCCAAGATCCCTTTCCTTCTTGGGCTTTGCCCACCTCAGGAACAGGGATGGCGGCAGACCTGAGGTGGGTGCTTTCCTTCTTCTCATGTACTGTTCCATGTCATTGCTCCCTGATGATGGCCATGGGTCACACATCCACACAGAATCAGCCTCATTTGGACAGAATACTTTTTTTTTTTTAAGATTTTGTTTATTTAGGGGCACCTGGGTGGCTCAGTGGATTAAGCCTCTGCCTTCGGTTCAGGTCATGATCTCAGGGTCCTGGGATGGAGCCCTGCATCCGGCACCCTGCTCAGTGGGGAGCCTGCTTCCCCCCACCTCTCTGCTTGACTCTCTGCCTACTTGTGGTCTCTCTCTCTCTCTGTGTCAAATAAATAAAATCTTCAAAAAAAAATTTTGCTTATTTATTTTAGAGAGAGAGTATGCAAGTGCGGGGAGGGGCAGAGGAAGAGGCGGAGAGAGAATCCCAAGCAGACTCTGTTCTGAACATGGAGCCTGACGCGGGGCTCCATCCCAGGACCCTGAGATCATGACCTGAGCCATTTTCAAGAGTGAGACACCTAACCAACTGAGCCACCCAGGCGTCCCAATTCGGACAGAATTCTGTTAAGAGAAAGGGGCCTGATTTTCCTGATTTTGCCTACTCAGAACAGCAGAATCTCAATTTTAGTCACTAAGTAAGGTTCACCTGACCCAGGTAACCAGCTAAAGGGTCTTTCCTCTGTTTAAACTAAGGACTATAGGAAGTCGGGAAAAGGATTTGTTTTAGCATGAATGACCTCACGTTATGACGAGAAAACCATATCCATGTTATGGCATTGCTTCTGCAAACGTAAACTCAAATCTCCATGACTATGAATATTCTCCAGTAGCATTCGGGGGTCCCTGCTCAGCAGGTCCTCACTCATGACTGGTGGGAATTCTGAGCAATGTGACCAGGAAAGGGTGCTGGTTTGGCCCCAGTGAGCTCCTCTCTGGCCAAGCCCTGCTGCTCCGATAAGCCATTTACACACTCTCTCTCCACTTCTGCTCTTGGGACAGGGTCTTTTTGTTATTTCAGGGTCCTTATTTTCCAGTTAGTTTCAGGACCTGCCAAGGTGATTGCGTAAAATTTGGCTTTAGTCAATAACTTTTTTTTTCTTCCTTCTTTTTTCGGGAGATTGTGTGTGTGTGTGTGTGTGTGTGTGATAAAATACATGTCACAAAAAATTTACTATGTTAATCTTTTTTTAAAGATTTTATTTAAAAAAATTTTTTTTAAATAAAGATTTTATTTATTTATTTGACAGACAGAGATCACAAGTAGGCAGAGAGGCAGGCAGAGAGAGGAGGAAGCAGGCTCCCTGCTGAGCAGAGAGCTCAATGTGGGGCTCGATCCCAGGACCCTGGGATCACGACCTGAGTCGAAGGCAGAGGCTTTAACCCACTGAGCCACCCAGGTGCCCCTGTCAATCATTTTTTTAAAAAGATTTTTATTTAGGGACACTTGGGTGGCTCGGTCAGTTAAGCAGCTGCCTTTGGCTCAGGTCAAGATACCAGGGTCCTGGCATCGAGTCTCGCACTAGGCTCCTTGCTCAGCAGGGAGCCTGCTTCTCTCTTTCCCTCTACCTGCTACTCTGCCTGCTTGTGCGCTCTCTCCCTCTGCCAAATAAATAAATAAAATCTTTTTTTTAAGGTTTTTATTTGAGAGAGAGAGAGAGAGAGAGAGACAAGCTGGGAGAGGAAGAAGCAGGCTCCCCACAGACAAGGGAACCTGAAGCCAGGCTTGATCCCGAGTCGAAGGCAGATGCTTAAACGACTGAGCCACCCAGGCACCCCACCCCCATGTCAATCATTTTAACTGTACAATTCAGGGGTATCAAGTACCATCACAGTGTGGTATAGCCATCGCCTCTCTCCATCCCCAGAACTATTTCATCACTTCAGATTGAAACTCGGAAGCCATTCAACACTAATCCCCCCTTTCCCCTTCTTCCATCAGGCCCTGGTAACTCTATTCTACTTTCTGCCTCTACGAATTGCCTATTCCATATACCTCAGATAAGTGGAATCATACAGCATTTGTCCTTTTGTGTCTGGCTGATGTCACTCAGCCTAATGACTTCCATGTTGTAGGACATGTCCAAGTTCCATTCCTGCTTATGGCTGAGGATTAAGTTTTTAATCAACAGGTCTTCACCAGGGTTTGATGTTTCCAATACATTCTGCTAAATTCCCCTGGACATTCATTAAATCTGGAATTGACTTCACTCTTTCCTGCATCTTTGTTCTCTTTATCCTCTACATGGCGTCTGACGTCTGGTAGTGTCTGGGCAAGGTGTTTCATTTGGTTCTCTTGGATGAAAAGAGGTGCTCCCAGGTTGGAAGTCTACGCTGGGAATGGACAGCCTGGGGCGCAGCACCAACAGAACACATGAGAAGCCTCTCTCTTAGGTGACGGCTCAGGAACACTTGTCATCACATCCCACACCCATTTCCCGTAAACCTGTGTAGCATGCTTTGGTGTGTTCCATGTGTCTTCATGTTTCTTATTTGATTTAATCCAAACCCCATGATATAGGCTGGGTATCAGTGACCCCTTTGTACTCCAAGGAGACTAAGGCCCAGGTACGTGATAGTTCTTGCCTCCCCAGGTGGTCGGTGGCTTCCTTGAGACTGGACAAGAACACTCAAGTCCAGGAATTCTATTACCTCACAGGGGAACTCGAAGGCAACAAAGGCTTCGGCCTCCCTTTCTCTTGCATGGTCCTTCCTCTTCTTGCCTTGCGGGTTCGGACGGAGTGACATGGTTAGGAAAGCATGGAGAAATAAGGAAGACTAAACACTGGCCCTTCCCATTCATTCCTCAGCAACCCGCAAGCCTTGCTTTCTTTGGCGATTCCCTTAGGGCTGAGTCTGGCGCCCTCAAGAGGCAAGGGCGGGAATGTGGCAAACGGGGCAAAAAGCACAGACTTATTCCTGGGGACTCAGGGCTAAAACCATGGGGCTGGGAGCCTTCTCCTTACCTGTGTGGGCTCCTACAGGAAATGTCATTAACTACAGCCAATGTGAGAATAAGTGATTCATGCAGTGGTTCAAATATGACGAGAAGCAAAGGGAATGCTGTGAAAAATCTCTCTTGTCACCAGCACCCACTTTCTTCCTTAGGGGCATCAGAGTTTTCTACTTTTGTATATCGTTCCTGAAAAATGTTATATATACATGTGAGTACGTATATACACGTTACACACATATCAATATCTGCTTGGATGTGTGTGCATATGTATATGTATACATATTTTTGCTTGTTTCTTTCCCCCCCCCACAAATTGTAGCATATTGTACATACTGCTCTGTGCCTTGCTTCCCCCCCATTTAATAGAATAGTAATAGCAATAAGCATAGATTGTGCTTACCAAGCACTGAGGAATGTTCTAAGAATTTGATGCGTATTGATTGTCCTAATTCATTTACTCCTCACTGCAACCCCATGACATAACATTATTTTTTCAACACTGCTCATAATAAAAACCACGCAAATTAAAACAACACTGAGATACTGCTTTTCCTCCATCACACTGTTAAAAGTCAAAAAGCCTGCTAACACACCATGTGGGGAAGGGTGTGGAGAAACTGACAGGCCATAAATTGTTGGCATGCCATTTAGCAATATCTATCAAAATTATAAAGGTACAGGGGCACCTGGGTGGCCCTGTGGGTTAAGCCCCTGCCTTCAGCTCAGGTTCTGGGATCAAGCCCCGCATCTGGCTCTCTGCTCAAACAGCCTGTTTCCCCTTCCCCCTCTGCCTGTCTCTCTGCCTATTTGTGATCTTTCTCTCTCTCTCTCTCTCTCTGTCAAATAAATAAATTAATAAAATCTTTAAAAAATATATAGTGCCACCCTGGCTTTAAAAAAAAATCATAAAGGTACATAACTTTGAGCAGGCAATTCCACTTCTAGAAATTCTCCCTGGAGATATACTTCACAAGACACTGAATGACTTGGACACAAATTGCTCATGCAACATTGTGATCGCAAAAGTTTGGGAAAAAACTTAAATGCACATCAGTAGAGATTGGCTAAATAATTATGGTATATTAACATCCATTCATTGGACTATTAGGCACTTATTCTGAAAACAGGACAACTTTTTATGCACAGAAGTGGGACACTCCCAAATGGGGAATGTCTTAGTCCATTTGGGTTGCTATAACAAGATACCATAAGCTGGATAGCTTATAAACAACACAAATGTATTTCTCCCAGTTTCAGAGGCTGAGAAGTTCAATATCAAGATGCTGGCAGATTCACCATCTGATGCGAGACTGCGTACTGGTTCATAGATGGCTGTCGTTTCCCTGTGTTCTCACATGGCAGAAGGGGTGAGAGATCTGTCTAGAGTCTCATTCAGAAGGTCAGCGATTCCATTCATGAGGATTCCACCGCCATGACTGAATCACCCCACAAAGGCCCTACCTCTGAATACTATCAAGTGGGCAATTAGGTTCCAACATAGGAAGTTTGAGGGGACACAAACATGCAGTCTGGCACAGAGAGGTAGTGCAAGATCACGGTTAAGAATCCAGACTGAAGGGACGCCTGGGTGGCTCAGTTGGTTAAGCGACTGCCTTTGGCTCAGATCATGATCCTGGAGTCCCGGGATGGAGTCCCATATCGGGCTCCCTGCTCGGCAGGGAGTCTGCTTCTCCCTCTGACCCTCCCACTTCTCATGCTCATTCTCTCTCTCACACACTCTCTCTCAAATAAATAAATAAATTCTTAAAAAAAAAAAAAAGAATCCAGACTGAAGCCAGGCCCACTTGCTTTCTATTCTGGCTCTGCTCCTGTCAATTGTGCAAAATTGTACTGTTACTTAACCTCTGGTTTCCCCATCTGAAACGTGCAGCTTTTAATAACACCCTTGTAATACTCCCCACCAGCCCAAAGACAGGTGAGAAATAAATGCTCATGAGTATATGCCTTTGGGATTTTGTGTGTATTTGTTACACAGCATATAATTAACTGATACAAGCTCATGGTAGGTACTCAACTACCTTCTTTTTTTTTTAAGATTTTATTTATTTATTTGACAGACAGAGATCACAAGTAGGCAGAGAGGCAGGCAGAGAGAGCGGAGGAGGCAGGCTCCCTGCTGAGCAGAGAGTCTGATGCAGGACTCGATCCCAGGACTCTAGGACTGTGACTTGAGCCGAAGGCAGAGGCTTTAACTCACTGAGCCACCCAAGCGCCCCTCAACTACCTTCTTAATGACTCTGAGATTCTTTTGGTCTTTTCTTCGTGGCTGGTACAACTCTAGATATCATGGTCACATTCAAGGGAAAAGAGACACAGAGAGATGGTCAGAGAATTGAATTGAATTGAATTGAATCTATCTTTTTTTAATCAGGAAAGCAGAAGATTGACTTGATTTAACATGCACACACACACACACACACACACACATGCATGAGGACTGTATCTTCTGGTCCAATCCTGGTTGCAGGGGGACTGGGAATAGAGGAACAGGATTGTCATGCCTGTCTTAGACCAGCCATGAATTATGTTCTTGGGGCTAGTTGCATTTCTTTTCTTTTCCTTTTTTTTTTTTTTTAAGATTTTATTTATTTATTTGAGAGACAGAGAGAGAGAGAACAAGTGGGGGGAGGGGCAGAGAGAGGGAGAAGCAGGCTCCTCACTGAGCAGGGAGCCCAATATGGGACTTGACTCTGGGACCCCGAGATCATGACCTGAGCTGAAGGCAGATGCTTAACCACCCAAGTGCCCCCAGGTGCATTTCTATCCCCAACAAATTGAGTTTGTTAGTAAGGAAGAAGGAAAAATGGATGTTGGTAAACAAAGGCAGAGTCCGCTACAGGGACTCAGGCACATCCTCAAGACATAGCCTAAAATGATGTGTTTTCTTCTGGCTTTCTGTTTTGTTTTGTTTTGTGAAATGGAGCTTCCGGCGGGTGACAGGACAAGCATTCAGAACCTCTGCCTTCTGGACTTGGCACTGTGAAGTCCTCTTGGTCCCCGGCTCCCGTTCCAGGCCCTCACCTCAGTGGGTCCCAGTTTGCCCTCATCGCCCTTCAAAGCAGATCCAATCCCTGTGTTGTGGGGAGTGACCAGTGCTAAGCTAGTGGGGAGGGCTCCATGGATCACTTGGAGGACCACTGCTGAATTTCCTGAGGGCCTTTCCAGAGCCAAGCTGGCACAGGCACTGGAGTCTGATGTTTTAGTAGCCGATAGGACTCCTAGAGAGCCATAAATTCTCTTCCTGGTTTCCCCTCATAATAAGCACATAGTGCACTTACCCTGGGTGAGGGGGACCTGGATTCTTCTAAAGTCCAATCTGGTGGCTCTGTCGGTCAGGAGAAGCTGAGTTGTGGTGCGATAACCAACAGGCTTAAAAGTGTAAAGACATAGTTTATTTCTTATTCATTGTAAATATCCGTATGAATCCACTGGGGGCTCCATTCCATTTCTCCCCACTATGGGATGCAGGCTGATGACGTAGCCGCCATTCTGAACTTAGTGGTTGCTGGGACAGAGGGAAAGAAAAGATCTAGAGGGTCTCACAGCAGCATTTCAATGCTCCCATTTGGGAGAGACTCCATTGAGTTCTACTCACAGCTCCCTGCTGAGGACCAATCACATGACCCCACCCAACCACAGAGGGGCCCAGAGGTGTGATGCTGCCATGTGCCTGGAAAAGAGATAGCAGTAAATGTTTAGTGAGCCGCATTCATGATGACTACAGTAATTTGGGGAAAGTTGCCTAATTTCTCCAGGTCTCCTTTATTTCATCTAAAAGTAGTGTTTCTAAGGGGAAAACTGGGTATGGTCAAAGTAGCTCTTATAATCCCTTTAGCCACTGGATATCCATAGGCAAAAAAAAAAAAAAAAAGAACTTCAACTTAACCTCACACCTTATACAGAAATTAACTAAAAAATGGATCATAGACTTAACTGGGCTTGAACCCAAACTATAAAACTTGAAAAAAACGTAGGATCTAGGCCTGCGCATGATCCAGAAAAGGAAACATTAATAAACTGGACCTCATTAAAATGAAAACCTTTTGCTCTGCAGAAGATCCCACTGACAGTGTCAAAGACAATTTATACAAAGTTACATGTGATAAAATTTCCAAGAGCCACACACACAAATAAATACATGTATATCTGGTACATTTTGAAGATTGTACCACTGTGGGTTTCTTGGGTTTGAGATCCTACTACGGTAACACATGACCTTAACCCTCGGGGAGGCTCAGCGAAGGGTGCATGGCACCTCCTTGCACATTTCTTTGCACTTTCCTGAAAATTTATAATAATTTCAAAATAAGACAAAAAAAAAAGTCAGCCACCCATAAAGAAATGTGCTCTGGGAGCCGTATTATCCATAACATCTTTCTATTTAAGAGCCACTCGTACATCTATAAGATGCTCCCAATATGGTGACTTCTGGGATGGGCGTGTCAGTATTGGGAACGGACGACAGAGCCACCAGAATCATTGCGACTACCATTTATTTTTCCCTCCCTCTTTGTTTTATGGCGTTCACAGGTCTACATCTTTTTATGGGAAACCCTTGGGGCCAGGAAGTTTGAAGTTTATTTTCAAGGGGGTTTAGAAAAATAATATGTGCTGCGGCATGTAGCCTGTAACTCATGCTCACCAGCAGGGTGGGGGGCGGCCTCCCTTACCAAGCACCCTAACATTCATAGTCATCGTATTGCAGTGAACATTGTATTGCAGCACAACGCATTGAATGCATTGTATGAACATTCCCAGGAAATGGCATACACACAGACTAAAATGGTCGAGTGTCAGTTCAAGTCACCAAACGAGCCCATCGAGGTCCGCTTCAGCCCCACACATGACATACCCCGAGAGGGCGCACACGTTTGGCCAGAACTTTGGGTGTTAAGACTGATAGAGCAGCCACTGTGGAGTGCCACAGGGCGTGGCTGCTGTGACTTCTCCATGTGTGGAGCTCTTTGTGACCTGAAGTGTGTCTACACACGCCGCTGTGCTCAGGGTGTGAGTGACCCCGCCCCCGAAGGTCCATGACCAGAGCCCGAGTGGGGGGCCCTCACGTGCCTCTTCCTGGCCCTAAGACATCGCCCTCTCTGTACAGGCCTGTAGTGGGGGTCACAGCCCTGGGAGGAGAGGCACTTTGCCTGCTCCCCAGCCTGCTCACAGTCTCCTCAGGTGGCTGGAGCCGGAGCTGCCACGGGTCTGCGAGGGAGCCCCACCAGTGCCTTCTCACAGATGAATGAATGGAGGCCCAGAGAGGGTGAGTGACTTGTGTAGACTCACACAGCTACCCAGGGAACTGAGATGGGGGGTGGGTGGGGAGGATTCAGACAGGGGCAAAGGTGCTGGGGGCATGTTTAAAAGCTGGGACTAGATAAGCTCCCAAGCCGACTCAAGACCTCAGAAAACACCCCTAGCAGCCCGCTAGCAAGGGAGTGCCCCCACCCCTAGCACATCTGAGAGGTCCCCCCACTTTCCAGGCGTGTGGGTGGTGTGTGGGGGGAGAAAGGGTCATTAAGCCGCACCTGGCATGCCCCATTTAGTGCACCCATCCCCAGGGGTGCTGGTGGGCACTGCCGGCCCAGGCGGGAAGCCTGGCGGCGGGTGTGGGCACCCCCGGCCCCCCAGGTGGCCCCCGCGGGCGCCCCGTCCCTGTGTGGGCTGCTTTGACTCTGTGCCCGAGCCAAGCTTAGGCAAACCACGCCGCACTGGACGCCATTCAAGCTTTTACAGGCCCTCAAATTGGGGCTGGAGCCGGAGAGGAAATACTAAAATCCTGTGTACACAACTCTGTCTGCGCGTGCCGGGCTCCAGCAGAATCAGGCGCACGGGGCACGCATTTGTACTTGTCGGGGGCTCCGCTCCTTCCGCCGCTCTGTTTCTAAGGGGATCCCTGATGTGCCGCCCAAATCCAGGGCTCCTGAGCATGGGCCCGGTGAGGACAGACGGGTATGGGACTGCATTTCTCTCCTACCCCCAGGGCCCCAGCACACAGAGCTGGGCTCAGAATCCCTGTGATCCTTAAGCCACACATGCTGGGTGGCACAGGCCCCTGGCCCCTTGTGCCCAGCTGAGAGAGGCCGCTTAGAGGTCCTCCGAGACTGGCGCTGGGAACCAGGCTGACCTGGGTGGGAAGCAGGTTCACCCCTGACGATGGGCACTGGCATCCCTTTCTGTATCTGTAGGATAGGCCCAGTCGTGGTAAGCATCCTCAGCTTTCCTGTGAAGACTCAAGAGATGAGAGCAATAGGGAAACAGCCTAGAGTCTGACCCATCATAGGTACTCACTAAATGGTAGCCATTGTTATTATTTGTGTGGAGTAATAGTAAGAGCACCATTGAGATCCAGGTAAACTCTAAGTGCTACGTACAGTTTTCATTTTGTGGGGTAGAGACTAGAACCCCAAGGAGAAGGACTTACCTAAAGTCCCACAGCCCGTGATTGGCTGGGTCAGGCTTTGAACTCAGGCAGTCTCTTTCAGTCTTGGGCGCTTTGCTGCCCCCTTTGAACTGCTGGCCGGCCCTATGTGACTATGGCTTCCTCTGCCTGGCCTGAAGCTCCCTCATTTAGCCCCCACCCAGTTCACCGTAACGGTTTCATCCCTGCCAAGCATTCTCAAGCACTTC
Source organism: Lontra canadensis (assembly GCF_010015895.1). NCBI lineage: Eukaryota > Metazoa > Chordata > Mammalia > Carnivora > Mustelidae > Lontra > Lontra canadensis. Next base: position 1,456,881 of record NW_022631065.1, on the reverse strand, counting down.
TCTTGCCCCTGGCCAGTCATCCCCCCCCCCGGGGCTTCTGAACCAAGGCTCCCCCTTCCAGCTCGCAGCCCAGGCTCAGCCCTTTCTAGTGCAAAGCTCTGTCTGCTGCCCAGGCCTTCGGTCCTCCCGGATCACGCCCTCCAGAGAGATCTGCTCCCTCTCTGAGCCACCCCAACCCTACCCCTAACCCTCACCCCCACACCTTCAGGTCTCCCATCCCCTTGAACTCCGGCCGCTGGGTGTATGGATGTGTTTGTTACCCTTGTTTTGGTCCCTCATTAAGATCTCTGCAGGTCTGGCCCAGTCTCCTGGGCAGAGCAGGGTCTTCCATTTGGGGAAAGTGAATTTTTAACCAATGGCAACTCTGGGCTGATGGGTGACATCAGACTGGTGTCTTACATGAGGGAAGGAATAGAGGGACCCAAGTCCACTTGCTTTGGGGAGGTGAGGGACAAGATGGGCATCAGTCCCATGTTCCTGGCATCTGCTACCAGACCAAGAAACATCCAGAACAATGAGAGCATGGTCTGGGCTCCCCTGCCCACAGGTGTTTGTGGGGTCCTGCCCAGCTCTGCCTTTCCCTCCCCCTTAATTGTCCTGTCGTCAGGGCCTCTCAGGAGCCCTGCTCATTCTCAGGTAAGGACAGATGCCTCACAGGGGTCTGAACTCCTTCTGGCTGGACTCCCCCACACAAGCAGCCCCCAGAGGGCATCTGTTCTCCAGCTTGTCCTCAGCTTGAGCCGAGCTGACCTGCACCTGCCTGGGGGTCTTCCAGATTTCTGCAAGCGCCCCCACCCTGCTTCCCACAAATAGCGCAAGCCCCCAGTGCCAACACTCTAGAGCTCCACGGTGCTGTGGAGATCGCATGGCTTTGGAATCTGGAGGCCGGGTTTCAGTTCCGGTGGTGGTTCCATGAAGTCTTGGGCACGTCCTTTAGTATCTCCTGAGCCCCAGTTTCCCCGTGGGAGCGATAGCAGTTGTCTCATTTCCTTGATAATAAGCGGCCTGAGAGGATGAGAGGGCCTGGCTGAAGTGTTCGTTGTTTGAGTTGGAGTCACAGCACTGGGGTGACCCGGGAACTCCTGGTGGTCTGGGAGCCAAGCCAGAGGGGATGACCCCGTGACCCGGCCCCTGCTGTGAGAAGGCAGGAGTTGCCCCCCTGTGGGACTCACAGCAGAGTGCTCCCTCCTCCCACGGGGGAGCCGAGGGGGTAGTTCTTCCTGAGTACCTCTCAGCTTTGACCCTTAAGGGTAGTATCCATGTATGGGGTGAACCTGCTGCAAGTTTGGGGGTGCCACGGGTGCCATGTGGGGACCCCCCTGAGGCCTAGCAGAGCTGCAGTGGTGCTCTGTGAGTGCAGACTGGTTCAGGACTACACATGAGCCACCCTGAGGGCTTCCAAACAGGGCACAGGGCTGAGGGGCTGAGGACCTGTTGGTGGGAGAACCTGGATGCCTGTCACCTTCGCCAACAGGCTGTTGAGGCCCAAGGGTCCTGGCGTCTGGACCGATTGCTTCCCTGAGAGGGGGATGGAGGCTGGATGCCCCATCCTGCTCCATCCAGCCAGGAGAACCCAAGGCCTCCTGGTGCAGGTCCCCGGCGGCGGAGCGCGGTCTGCACAGCACGACCTGCACAGCACGACAGTGCCCTCTGCTGGCCATGCTGGGCTGCCACGGGCTTCTGGAGACCAGGGCTGGGGGACCTCATGCCCACATGCGTAGTGCCTCCATAGCCCCTCAGGTGGGAGGTCTGGGAGAAAGCCCAGTAGGTGAGAGGCTCATTCCCATTTTACAGATGAGGAAACTGAGGGCTGGAGAAGCAAAGTAAGGTGCTTAGGAGGCCACAGCTATTGAATGGCTGAGCCAGACCCATCCTTCCACGTTCTTTCTCCCACTCCAGCGAGACTCTTCTTGTGTGAACATAACAGCACTCAGGCATGCTAGAAATTCCATTCTTTCTTCATTATTATTTCATTAAAATCAAATTATTTATTACTTGTTTCATTAAAATCAAATTAGATCTGACTCCACCTCTGCCAGGATGGCAGAAACATGCATTCTTTCTTGCTTTTAGAAATAGAAGAGGGGCTCTTCCTCCCCAGGCCTGTGCAAGAGGCCAGAGCCTGACGTGATGCTGGAAATGGGAGGAGGGCAGGGAGGCTCTGTGGCTTCCCTGACAAGGCTGGCAGCCCTGGGGCCCGGGCCCGTGCTCACTCCCTCCCCTGCTGCCCTACACAGCCAGCTCTGCCATCTGAGGTCCTGTCCCCTCCATGGAGGCAGGGGACTCTGAGATCCTAGCCATGGGGTTCTCCCAAAGCCCCTCTTTCTCCTCTCCCCAACTCCCACCCAATCCTTTAAATTACTTGAGATCCTGAAAATAAAAGTGGGAAAGACAGGTTGAATAGGGAGAGGAAAATTTATCAAAAAAAAAAAAAATAGCAAATGATAATCTCAGGACAAGGGCCTGCTTCTCTAAAATCAGCTGGGTAGCAACATAGGCCTGTGGGAAAATGCTATGTCCTTGGAGTGACCTTCATCCTCAGACAGTGAGTAGGTTGGTTGAATCCAGGAGAAGAAGACTGGGGGGAAGGAGTTGGGCATGGGGAATGGAGCATGCCGACTCCTCAAGGAATCCATGAAAGTTAAAAAAAGAGGTTATGGGAAAGTGGTGAAGGCATGAACATCGAGGGAGCCTGGGTTCTGGGTTGCAAAGCCACTGCTGTCTGAAAGGAATAAACATGGGGTCCCCTGTTGTCATCTCAAGTATGCAGTGGGCCTGGTAGGTCGAACTGTGGCCCTCGGGACTCTGCCTCGCCCAGATACACAATCCTCAGTCTTGACTCTGACCCAGAAACATCCACATCTGGGCCATAAACAGCCAGCTCGGTGTCACCATGTCCCTGAGGGTGGCCGTCTTGACCTTCTGGAGATGCATCTGTGTCTTTGAGGGCCCTTTCCTAACTTGGCAAAGTTCAGGTTTAAACATGGAGATGAGGAAGCCAATGAAGCTTTACAGTCAAACCGTCATGTTAAGTTTAGGAGTAACCTGTGTATAGTTGTTTCTTTAAAATATTGTAATTTATGAGAATCTCGCATAGTAAAAACTGACATATTAGCCTGATGCTTCCAGGTTTAGATGTGTGATAAACATAGACTTGTGATTTTAAGTTGGAAGGGAGAAAAAATTTTGACTTTATTTTTTGTGAATACTAATGGGATTTTAAAGAAAATTGGTGTTTCACTATGTTAATACATTCTAATTTTTCCTTCTTTTCTTTCAGTATGTTAAAACATTTTATTTCTTAGGCACATAAGAATTTATTACTTGCTTGTTAGAGTCATTAGTTTACTTTGTTAGGCAACCGCGGTGCTTACAAAGGAAATGTAATATATTAAATTTATAAATGCAGTTCAGAGTGTTTAGAGGAATTTAATTAAGTTTACAGATGATCTCTAAATGGAGCTTAGGGTCTTCAAGTTGAGTTAATAGATCATTAATCAAAGAAAATTGAAGGTCACTGTTCTTATCTTGCCATTTTTATAAACAGAATAACAAGATTTATAAACTGAGGGTAACAGCTTAAGGATAACTAGGTTATTTCTACTTTAATGAAAGGAACATTAATTTAAAACCTAAGTAACTTTAAGTAGTCCTTTCTGGACTGCCCTCCAACATAAAAAAAATAATTCACAGTGACAGCTATTCATGCTAATAGCTAACGTTTATAGAGTGCTTTACCCTGATTATCTCATTTAATCTTCCATTCCAGATGGGAGACACTGGGAGGGCAGGAATTTGCTCAAGGCCACGCAGTTAGGAAGTAGTACAAGATGGACGTGGGTTGGCTCTTTGACTCCAGAGACTACGCAATCAACCACAGCTCTGGAAGACCTAGGGGTTTCTAGGTTTCTAGGATGGACCCTGGGGTTTCTAGGATTTGCACTGAGCTCCCTGGAGAATGGGCTCACTTTCCCTAACTTATACCAGTACCAACCCCCACCCCCACTGGGCCCAGCCACTTCAACCCTCACCAGAAATGGGGAGGGGTCTTCTGAGTGCCTGGATTTAAACCCCAAAATACCATTTGTAGAACCACCACATATTCATGTCCTATAACACACATCATCTGATACCAGCCACGCCCTCATGACCAGTTACAGGCGTGAAGTATGGGAGCTCGCATATGTTCTTCCTCATTGTATGTATTTGACATCTTCCCTTGCTATCTTTCCTCTAACGATTTACATGAAAAGTGTTGGTTCACATTACAATACGGTTTCTAGGCAACAAAGTTCAGGTGGGGTAGGGGACTGAATTTTAAGAGGAATTGACCTTGCCCAGAGAAGGAGGCTGTGACTAGTGGGACTTGGTGTCTACTATTTTGCAGACAGAATGAGTGAGCACGTCCTCGTTTGTATGAGTAATGGTTGCATCCTTTATAGGTTTACCATGAGGATTACAATAATGTTTGCGAAGTGCCTCACCCAGGACTTGGTAGAGACTTTTATGGCTAGTAGGCACAGTTTCAATGCTATTCTGTCTGTCTGATCTTAAAAACCACCAAAATGCCCTGGAAATTGACTGGTTGGCATTTCTTTTAGGTTCCTGGACCCAATTCCAACACTGGGGAGTGGGAGAGGGGTTCCCCCCACATGACACAAAGCAATTCTCAGACACCGAGAACACAACTCAATTCCAGTATGATCTCCCTGGAGATGCATCTGTTTCCATGGGTTAAGGGCTCAGTCCTATAAGACTGCCCTCTACCCCCCACTTCAGATGCCAGGCACGACCCCCCCGGCTGTTACCAGTGCTTCTGACCAAACTTGCTACGGATGGGAGATTCCGAAAACCTCCTCCTTGGGTTCACTTAATCTGCTAGTGTGGCTCATAGAACTCAGGGCAACACAATGACCAGTTTATTGAAGGATGTGGTAGGTACATATCAAAGGGTGAGACACAGGCAAAGGGGCAGAGCCTCCAGGTCCTTCCAGGACAGCCAACAGCCCCAGTCTCCAGCTGTTTACCAACCCAGAAGCTCTCTGAACCCTGTGTCTGGCATCTGAATGACCAAATATGTATTTTCTATAAATCACTATGTAGCAGCATCCTACCTGCACATTGAAAATAAGGCACCCAGAGCCTTCTCATGCTTATGCCCCAGGATCTTCTGAGTTTGTGAACCCTCTTTCAGAATGCCATATGTGAACACCAAGGCTGTTGTCTGTCCCTGGTACTGGGGCCACAGACCCAGGGTCCCTTCAAAAATTCCTTCCTTCTTCTCTGTCCCTCTTTCTAGCCCATCTTTATTTTCCACACTTCAAGGGCAACCTTTTTGCTCTCCATCATACACGGACGAAGACATTTCATCTATGTGCATTTCCAAGGGCAGCCAGGAGGGGCTGTCTACACTTTCCCACTTTTTAACTCCTTCTGGCTCAGAAAAACACATCTGGGGGACCCCTGTTTCAGCTCCAGCGTGTAAAGAGCCTGGAAGTTGTCACCTCCATCCTGACACGAAAAAAAGCTAAACAAACTGACAGATGGAGGAGGCAGAAAATCAGTAAATACATAGCCGAACTGAACCGCACTATCCACTTTTCATTGTCTGGGTCTTTGACATTGAAGGAATATTCCATCCAATATGAGCAGAAAGCACATTCTATTCCAGCTCACATCAAACATTCACCAAGGGTTTGTGTCCTCTCCCCGAGATTCATACGGGAAGCCCTAATCCCAAGTGTGGCTAAATTTGGAGATGGGCCCTCTAAGGAAGTAATTACGGTTAATGAGATAATAATGATGAGGCCCTAATCTGATACACTGGGTGTCCTTATGAGAAGAGATGTCATGTGAGCACGCGGCAAGACGGCAAACCTCGGGAGGCCAAGGGGAGAGCCCACACCAGACATCTGCCCTATGGGTCTCGGACCTCCAGTCTCCAGATGTGTGAGGGAAGATTTCTGTTGTTGAAGCCACTCGGTCTATGGTATTGTGTTAGAGCAGCCCAAGCCGACTAAGACACCAAGGTAGATGGCGGTCTGGACAATAAAACACACATTAGCAAATGATAAAAAGTAGAAACCATACAAAGTATGGTTTTAGACTACAATGAAATTAGAAAGAGCCAGTACAAGTGAAGACCCTGGACCCTAAGTTCCACTGACTTAAGGCAAATCTCCTCCGGATGGTGACCCCACTTCAGGCAGGCGAACTCAGTCTCCCTGTGTATGACTGTGCTTGGCAAACCCCTCTCTCTCTCTCTCATTCTGTGTGTGTGTGTGTGTGTGTGTGTGTGTGTGTGTGACACTATGAGGATCTGATGAGGCAGCTAAGCCAGGCTTCAGGGTCCAGCCAGGTCTGCTGCTGGATTTGGTGGTCGGAAAACAGAAATTTCTGTAGCCAGGAAAAAAGAGAAGTGGCAGCTGGCTCGTGGGATGGTCCTGGAGAGACATTAGAATCTTTCCTCTGGCCTCATGCAGACAGGTGCATGCAGACTGGCGCACAGAGTCCTTCCTCGTCTAGGGGACATGATGCGACCTCCACTGACCTCCTGCAGGGGAGTGTCCACTCAGTCTCAGAGTGAGCAAGATTCCCAAGGTCTTCCCTTAGCAGTGGGGCTGTGTCCTGCTGTGGAAGCTGCAGGATTAGCTATATATCATCTTTGAGGCTCCCGAATTCTCTTTAGAAGTGGAACCTGGAGGGTTTTTTTGTTGTTGTTGTTTTGGGTTTTTGTTTTTTGTTTTTTTGTTTTGTTTTGTTTTGTTTTTTTACCGATGAGACATCCCTCTTCACCTCTGGAGAGCAGAGTCCACACCAAGGGAGGGGGACTGGTGTCAAATAAGGATGATGTTGGAAGGATCTGGCAGTGGGGTTAACACCCTTGACGTTGAAACTGTTGAAGCAATACAGTAAGATTATGACCCTTATGCAATCATTTTTTTTTCAACATGAGATGCAAGAAAATCTTGCTTTCAGATTACTTATGTCAGGGTTCATAAAAATTAGTAAAATTTCTAAAGCGTAGCATTTTAAATCTGATGTTACTAATTTAAATAAATACGGAGCATCAAACCCTTAAAAAAAAAAAGTGGAGTCTGGTTCAAGCAGCAGAAGGGAGAGCTGGACCCATGCTTTGGGTGAGGTGGGGTGCGAGGCTGGGAAATTGGCTACAGCTGGAGGCAACGAGAGCTGAGTATCTCTGATGCTTGACCTTGAGCACCTGAATGGCCACTGAGGGATGTCCTGGTTTCTGAGAAGGCTCCTGAGCCACTAGCTGTAGTGTCTTCAGAAGGATGAAGAAAATATGAAGGGGCGTGTGGGTGCTCAGTGGGTTAAGCCTTTGCCTTTGGCTCGGGTCATTATCTCGGGGTCCTGGGATTGAGCCCCGAGTTGGGCTCTCTGCTTGGCGGGGAGCCTGCTTCCCCCTCTCTCTCTGCCTGCCTCTCTGCCTACTTGTGATCTCTCTCTCTCTCTCGGTTAAATAAATAAATAAGATCTTTAAAAAAAAAAAAAGAAAATATGAATAAGACTATTTAATGGCTTTATTGAGGTTTAATTCATAGGCCATATTATATTCCTCTATTTGAAGTATACAATTCAGTAGTGTTTAGTATATTCATAGACTTGTGTATTCATTCATTACCGTAATTAATTGTAGAACATTTTCATCACTCAAAGCATAAAACCTAGCCCCCCTGAGCCATCACTTCCCAATCCTTCCCTATCGTCCAAACTCCAGGCAACCATTAATCTACTTTTTGTCTCTATCGATTTGCCTATTCTACACATTTCATATAAATTGAGTCATAGACTATATGGTCCTTTTAGACTGGCTTCTCCTAGTATGTTTTCAAGGTCCACCCATGTTGTATCACTAACTCATTCCTCATTCCTTTTTGTGGCTAAACAATGTTCTAGCGTAGCTATGCCACAAGGTATTCATCTGTTCATTAGTTGCTAGAAGTTGGGTTGTTTCCATGTTTTGGCTGACAGGAATAATGCCGCTATGAACATCCACGTAGAGGTTTTTTTTGTGTGGACCTACGTTTTCATTCCTCTTGCATGTGCACTTGGAATGAAACTGCTGGGTCATATGGTAACTCTTTGTGTAACCATTTGAGGACCTGCCTGACTGTTTTCCAAAATGGCTGCACCATTTTATACTTACAGCAGTCATGAGGGTTCCAATTGATCTCCATCCTTGCCAATACTCATTATTATCTTTGTAATAATAATAATTTTGAATAATAATAATAATAATAATAATTATTATTATTATTGTTATTACAGTCATCCTAGTGGGTGTGAAGAGACATCTCGTCCTGGTTTTGATCTGCATTTTTCTGATGGCTGGTGCTATCAAGCATTTCTTCATATGTTTATTCCATTTGTATATCCTCTTTAGAGAAAGGTCTATTCAGATCCTTTTGCCCTTTTTAAAATTGGGCTATTTGTCTTTTTATTACTGAGTTGTAATCATTCTTTACATACTCTAGCTGTAAGTCCATTATTGAATGTATATTTGTAAAATGTTGAATAAATGTAAATGTATTTACATTCATATACATGTAAAATATTGCATATATATTTGTAAAAATGTCCTCCTATCCTGTAGGTTGTCTTCTCACTTTCTTGATAGCGTCCTTTGAAACATAAGTTAATTTATGATCATATCCAGTTTAACCTTTCTTTTTTATTTTGTTGCTATGCATTTGATGTCTTATCTAAGAAGCCAATGTCAAATCCAAGGTCAAAAAGATTTATCCTCATGTTTTCTCCTATAGGTTTTGTTGTTTCAGCTCTTATATTTAGGCCATTGATCCATTTTGAGTGGGTTTTGTGTGTAGTGTCAGGTAGGGCTCTAACTTCATTCTGCTGCATATGGAAATCTTCTGCCCAGTTCTATACAAGATCAAAAGTGGGGTCTTGAAGTCTATTATTGTTGAATTGTCAATATCTCCCCTCAATTCTGTCAGCCTGTCATGAAACCTCATCATGGAATGAGTGAGCTGCGGTGAGGATGATTGGGGCCTCAGTACTCTTGGCCTGTCATGTCCAGGGTACAGCCTCCATCATGTGGCTGGGGCTGGGTAGAAGAAAGGAATCCCCAATCCCTTGGCTACACTCACCTCTTTAATCTAGAGTTGAAGCAGACGAGAAATGTTGATGACCTGTCCCTACTGGTGAGATAAAGTAGCTCTTAATCAGCTGCTGAGGGGAGATGAAGCTTGTCTTCTTGGCCACACTACCTGAAATGGAGCGTCCATCAAGAGATGGTTGGGGGTGGGGAAGGAGGAAGAGGGTGGTGGCTCAAATACTCTTGCTGTTCTTACCGAGTTTTAGCAGATTTTCTTGAAAAAATATTCCTTCGTTATATGTTCTTAGAATAATTTCCAGATATTTAAGCTTTTTTTCTTTTCTTTCTTTTTTTTAAAAATATTTTATTTATTTATTTGACAGGCAGAGATCACAAGTAGGCAGAGAGTCAGGCAGAAAGAGAGAGGGAGAAGCAGGCTTCCTGCTGAGCAGAGAGCCTGATGTCTCGATGGGCTCTATCCCAACACCCTGGGATCATGACCTGAGTCGGAAGGCAGGGGTTAAAGCCTGAGCCACCCAGGCGCCCCTCTTTTTTCTTTCTTTCTTTTTTTTTTTTTTTAACAGTATTAGCATCTCTGTGTCCCTGAGGAGGAGCTCTGTGCTGCTCCCCGTTCTTGTGAAATTATTAGAAAAAAAGGAACATGCCCCACAGAAAAATGTGCAAAGAGTAACAGGCAACTTACTTTAGAAAAAATACAAATGGCCAATTGACAGAAAAATATGGAGCCTCTGTAGTAGTCAAAGATACTCATTTCAAAATAACATTGTTTTTATCACATTGTCAAAAAAGAGAACAATGCTCAGGATTCTCAAGGCCATGTGTGAACGGACATTTTCCCACATGGTTGAGGGGAGTATAAATTAGTGAGACTCTTTTGGAAAGCAGTTTGACAATGCACACCAGGATTTTTAAAAAATGTGTGTCCCTGGGACACCTGGGTGGCTCAGTGAGTTAAGCCTCTGCCTTTGGCTCAGATCATGATCTCAGGGTCTTGGGATCAAGCCCCACATCAGGCTCTCTGCTCAGTGGGGAGCCTGCTTCCCCTTTCCTCTCTTCCTGCCTCTCTGCCTACTTGTGATCTCTCTCTCTGTCAAATAAATAAATAAAATCTTTTAAAAAAAAAAAGTGTGTCCCTTTGACTCAGTGATCCTATTACGAAGAACTTATCCCAAGGAAATTACCGAACAAGAATTCAAATATATATTATTAATAATATTAAAATTTAAACAACTTAATTATCCTTTCTGGAGAGGGTGGTTTAATAAATTATGGTGTATTCAAACATGGCCATAAAAAGGATGAGGTAGAGCTATAAGAATTAACATTATTAAAGGTGGGGGGAGGGACGCCTGGTTGGTTCAGTCATTAAGCGCGTGCCTTTGGCTCAGGTCATGATCCCAGGGTCCTGCTCTTTGGGAAGCCTGCTTCTCCCTCTCCCACTCCCCCAGCTAGTATCCCCTCCCTCACTGTCTTTCCCTCTGTGTGTCAAATAAATAAAATATTTTTAAGAAATGGTAGGGGAGATTATTACAGAGAAGTATGGTTTTTATGATTCCGTCCATAAAATCTAATCAATCTGTCATTTATGTATGCGTATGCGTAGAAAAAAATGGAGAACATATCTTAAACTCTTAACAGTGCATACCTCTGGATGGGAACATGGTCGATTTTAATTTTTAAATTTTTGTCTTTCTGAGACTATGTGTGTTGAAATGGATATCCAGTGGACATGTGAGATTTGTACTGTAAAGAAAAAACCCCGAGGTGGGTTTTTTACTGATGACAGGTGGAGGAGTCAGGGGCTGTGGGTAGGTAGAGACCTGCAGATCAGGAAAGTGTCAAGGCAGTGTGTGGGCTCTGCAGGGTCTGTAGGAGCTTAGTTGCCTCCCAGAACCTCGCTCTTCCAAACCATCCATTTTAGAAGTGACAAAGTTGGATGGAAGAGTCACCGCAGAGGGACAGGACTGGACAGGACTTAGTCATGGCACCTGTGAGGTACGGCCCATCAGAAAGGAAGTTGGTCAATGGGAGAGCTTCAGTGTTAGGACAACATTTTCAGCCCCCAGAGTGTGAGGTCCAGGCTTAGCCCGGCAGCCAGGGAGGAGGTAACATCCTGAAGGACATCCCGGAGGCTTGAGAGGCAGGTCCCACTGCACACCTGGGAACGGAAGAAAAAGAGGTAGCATCAGATCCATGGGAACGGGGACAGAAGAGAGGATGGAGGGCAGAAGCGTGGGAGGAGGAAGGGGCGTCGGAGAAGTGGTGAGAGGGTGCAGGAAGACGGGAAGCGCCCCCGCAGCTAACCAGGCGGAGGAGCCCCAGGCCAGACTTCTGGGTACTGCGCTCCACCCTTTGCCCCAGGGGCTCGCCTAGAAGCCCAGAGACCAGAGCTGTGCACACACCTCACAGACACTAGATGGCGCTGTGGTCCACTGTAACGGCCACACATTCCAGGGTTGGCAGTTTTCATTAAAGAGAAATTAATGGCGTGCAGGGCTCCCACCAATGCCCTGTTTAATAGACGAGAAACCCAGAGAGGGGCTGTGAGTTGTCCCAAGGCATATATGGCTGTTGTAGCAGAGGCAGGCTTACCTCCCAGCCTCCTGGTTCCTGTCCCCGGCTCTCTGCAGTCACACCCCAGAGACAGATCTAGAAAAGGGGCTGGCAGAATCCTGGGTCATGACGCCCACCAGGCCCAGAACTCCAGCACCACCCACTTTTCTGTCTAGTCCATGGTGAAGTCACTTCCCTGGGTTTTCCCATCCTTTCTCTGTCTCCAGTCCCCCACCCACCACACCCCTCATCCTCTTTCCCCCTGCAGCCACAATGATGTTTTTCAGCATAAGTTGGATCCAGTCACTCCCATTAACATACCTAGTGGCTCCAAAATGCTCTTTATCCTGATGGTCATTTTAGTCTGGCCTCTAGAAGCTGCACCCTGAGCCTCTACTTGCCTTTTGGATTTGGTCTGATAAAGTTGTTGTGTTGGGTCGTCTCCACATCTTGGCAAATCTGTTCACTCTGCCAGGAACTCTCTTCCCTATCTTGTTCTGCCCATCATGGCTTTGGTATCAGGTTGACTTTCTTGACATCCCCTCATCTGGTCCATGGTGCCCTTACCCTTTGCTTTAAAATGTGCCTTTGTCACATTTACTTCTTTAAAAAGTCTTCCTCTCTAGATAGAACTCGAGAGCTGTAGGACAAGGTCCATTTGGTTTGCAGCCTGTCCATCAGGGTCCAGCTGCGGCTCTCAGAAGGCTTACAGACACACAGGGGACTGTGGTGGCAGAGCGGGTGGGGAACTGGGGCTACGTGGCACAGGGCAGTATCTTTAGGACACCCTTGCTGGGTACTAAGATATAGCTGAGAGTGTCTCTTGGTCATGGTGCACAGAGCAGCCACCGGTCCAGGATCTGAACAAATGGTGTTCAGGACAGAATGGTCAGCCAGAGCTGCAGAACCAAGTGGCTGCCACAAGTGCCATTCGCTGTTAGTTTCACTCCCATATCCTAAGACCTGGTAGATTTCAGTGCGTTTGAAAATAAAGCAACCATTGGATTCTATTTCAGTAGCAAGTTTTGGAAAATGTGGGGGTGTATTTGGAGTAGGTAGATCTCAGCATGGCTTCTGTTCTGACCTGGTCCGAGCTCTCCCAGAGTGGGGACAACGGACCCTGGAACCAGACAATGACAACAACAGAGAGGGACCCGCAAAGCTGATGGTAGACAAGAACCCCACAATACCATACCTGAGGATACACCAACTTGGGGCCGCTTGTTCATTGGATGAACTCTTCAAAATACTTTCCTCTCCTTGCTCTCTTGTAACAAAGTGGGATCCATGGGTCTGAATAGAGGTTTTGTATTTTTCTAAGGCATAGGCAGGAGGGCCAAAGGGCTACTTAAATACAAATTTATGACATAAAAGAGATCATGTCTCTACTATGTGAAGACTTCGAAAAAGGCTGAAGAAAAGAAAAAGTGATCTAAATAAGCTCTTCTTCTATTTTGTATTTCAATTTTAAATAATACTTAAAATCTTATTTTAGGAGTGTTCAAAATTAGACAACAAAAACTGGACCGTCTTTTGTTTCTGCAGGAAAATTATGACATCTGACAAGTAGAAATGAGGTGGTGGTCTTTGCTCCCTGCCCCTGGCCAGATTCTTTTTGATTGTCAGCTCAATTTTTGTTGTCTTCCTGAAAGGGAAGATTCTTTCTAGTTGGAGGAAAGCCAAATCATTGTTCAATACAGGACATAAGCACGGGGTGAAGATGGACAGAGAGAAGGGAGCAGGGAAGAAAATCAGGATTGGCTTTTTATGAAGAAAGACCTGGGGAAGATTCTGGAAAAACTTGGATGTAGCTGCAGGCTGAGATGAAAGTGGTCAGAAGTCACCCCTTCTAAAAGTGGTTCCAAATGTCCTGAGATATACACTTTTAAGAAGCACAAAATAGGTCTCTAGGAATAAGTATGTAAAATAATAAGTTTGGTGATTATATTGTCCAAAGTAAGAATCAGGTCATTTGACCTGTTAATTGAATAGGACAGCTGGAACTGAGACCTCCCACCCCTTCCAGACGAGGGGTGCCCAGTCAGTGTGCATGAAGCCTACAGGAGACTCTCGTCTGTGAAGCCAGGGTTTGTACTAGACATTTCCTCATTCCCTGTCAATCGCCCGTGTGCCTAGTGGTGGCTGGGTGGGGAGAGGATGTGAAGTTGGCAAAAGATGGGGGCCTGTCCCTTCTGACCTCTCCTCAGCTCACCCCCAGGGTTTGCAATGCACTCCCATTCTTAAATTGAGGTCAAGCTTGTAAAGTGACAAAGATGAGCCACAGGCAAAAGATGGAGAGGGAAAGGCCACGACTGTAACATTCCACTCAACCTTTCATTTTAGGACAAGACTCTTAGTTTGGACTAGAATCTAATTTTGGTTGTGTGTGTGTGTGTGTGTGTGTGTGTGTGTTGAATCTCAGTCACTCTTCATACGAACATCACACTGGAATAGCAAACCACTCCAGAACAAAGCCTCAGTTAGGAAGCCTTTTGTCCACCATTATTTTAAAAGACAAGAGCACATAACTCAAAATGATCAGTTCTTTGGTAATTATGTCTTTTTAAAGTAGGCTTTATCGAGTAAATGATGTATAACAACAACAAAAAAAGGCAGACAAATATGTACATACATACAATGGAGGTATATTATCTTGGTTTCCAAATTCTGTATAATAAACTGACTGCCTTGACTACAAAACATAAACCCTTTGACACAAGACCTTCCCTATTACAGTGGGAAACACCAACCCCTACATCCACACTTTGATATACTTTGGCAGGTCTTTTGTGTTCTGATCATCCAAATTCAATGCCCCACACCTCCAACAGGCGATGCTCCAACCCTAGCAGGGTGTGCGAGAATTCAACTCCAGTCTGACACCATCCAACGGAAGACAGCCTCGGATCAGAGGTCTTGAGGGTTCATTCAGTCCTGCAAGCGCCCTCTCCACTTGTGACACCAGTCCCAAGCTCAAATTATCACCTGGGCTTCCACCTAAGTGGCTAACAAATTGGAGGTTCCAGTGAACCCCTCCAATTCAGGATGCAAAGCGCCAAGCCCTGGTGGTTATCTCTATTTCTGATCAGCCGGCCAATAAATCAAAGATCTCCAAGGGCCTCTCCTCAGGTTGACTAGTTTACTAGAGCACCTCACAGAACTCAAACATTTTACTTACTAGATGACTGGTTTATTATAAAAGGATAGAACTCAGGAAGACCCAGATGGAAGAGAGGCATTGGGCAGGGTATGGAGGGACAGGGCTGGGAGTTTCCATGTCCTCTCTAGGTGAACCACTCTCCCCAGTCTCCATGTGTTTGTCAGCTCAGAAGCTCTCTGAACCCCATCCTTTTGGGGGTTTGCAGAGGCTTCATTACATAGGCATGGTTGATTAAGTCGTTGGCCATTGGTGAATGATTGTAATTTTCAGCTCCTCTCTATTCCCCAGAGGTCTGGGGTGGGTGGGAGGGTGGGTGGCATGGAAATCACTTGGTTGCTTCCTCTGGTGTCCCCATCTCCAGGTGCTTTCCAAAAGGCATCTCATTAACATTACACAAAACATCTTAATCATTCTCAAGACTTGGGAAATTCCAAGGGTCTAGGGAGTGGTATGTCAGAAACGGAGATGAAGATCTCCATAAACTTTTTATGATCAGTCACAACAATACAGCAGGTCCTTGAAAAGATAGGGCACACACCTATTTTGGAAGCCTCAGTAATAAGTTGGTTTTCCGCAATGTATGGATATGTATATAGCCACTAAGCAGGCCTATTTAGCTTCTGGCATATTCTTTTAAGATTCATTTAAGTCACTAAGACAATTACATATAGAAAAAGTCATGTGTTCATTTACTGCTTTAGTTACCTGTGTTCTAGAATAGGCAAGGCCTTGTTATAGGTGCTATGGATGGAATAAAGTACAAAATTTTGTCTCTAGAGAGTTCATCCCTTAATTACAGAGGTCCTCTCAAATTTTCATTGCTTTAGAGCTGATAGTCCGTTTCTTCCCAACCCAAATGAAACCAGGCTGATAGGATATCTTGATATGTTAACCAGCCCATTCAAAATGACTTTTGCATCTGACTCTTGTCCCTAATCGCCTTCAACTGGCCCTCACTGCCATGCTGTCTTCTGTCACCTGTCACATTCATGTCACTGCCTGGTAGTGCAGCATGGTCTTTCCTGTCAAGGACCTAATCAACATTTTAAATGAACTCATTGTTTTAAATATCAATTTTCCTTGGAACCAATTTTCTTCAAGAAGTTAAAAAAACTTAAGTCAGGTAACAGGAGAGTGAAAATATATTGCTTTTAGAAATTACCAAATTTCTGGTGTATAATCCGTTACGAGCATTGCTTCTGTGGGGTATCTAGTGAAAATTCGATTTCTTTTATGTTTGCATTTTCTGACAATTCACTTCACTCCTTTTCTAGGCACACAAAGGCCAACTCAAAACCTGACAGCCCACTTCTTTCCAGAGGAAATTTGTAAACTTGTCTCCCTTCCTACATGTTTTACTGACACAGCTCACTAGAGAGATCTGCTTTTATAAAAAGTTAGAGCCAAATTTCATAGCCTTTACTTTTTGTTCTACTGTAGCCATCTAAAGATGGATGCTTTTCTTCTCTGCTCAGTGGATTGAAATTTAATATTGGGAATTGGTCAAATCTAATCATTTCAATAATGAAAGCAGAACTACCAAGACTGCAATTTCCTTTGTGGGGGGACGTTAATTTCTAGTCCATGACATGTGAGTGTACATGTAATGAATAGTTCTCCTGCCCAATTTACTTCAGTCTTATATTGAGTGTTGGTTGTAGGTAAAGGGAGATAAATACCATGTTTTGAGCACGCAAATCCACGTGGCCTACGATGACCTTGGGAAGTGGGGAAGGACAGAGAAAGATGTGTATTCTGGTGCTCTGTGTCCTGGGACCAGCTTCCCTTTGTCCTTTGTGCTACAGTCTTCGAGGCGAGTGTGTGACCCTCACGGAGGGTCAGTGCCTGGGGAGCAAACACAAGCTCCTTTGTTTGAGAGAAGCATTTTGTTACCGCGTGTGAATGGGAGGGAGGCGGGGTGTCACACGGTTCCTGCTGGCTCTGCAAGCTTACTAAAAGCTCACTGCATTCCAGGGGCAACTGTGCTAACTCACAGGAACTAGTCCTTTTCTTCCTTCTCAATGAACCTTATTGAAGGGTCCCAGAGAAAAGATGAAAAGGTAGACCACACTCGGGTGCTGTAAACCTGCCAAGGAGGAGAATAAGTCGCTATTTCTTAATCTTCCTATGATGCTGGTCTAAAAGGGTCTCTTGAGACAGTAACAAGGCCAAGTCAACAATCCCTTTGATAATCAAGTCCCAGAGCACTGGGTTTGGAATACAGCCACGAAGAAGTGGTCCTTGGTTTTAGAAATCTTCGATATCCTTAGGATACTGGGGCATGACTTTTTTTTTCTTTTACAACTGACCCTCTGTGTCAGCCACGCAAACTCCACTGAGCTCATCCCTGTTTAACACGAGCAGTTGAGTCAAAAAGCTGGCCTGACAACTGATTTTAACTAATGGGCCCAACAAATGATGACACCCCCCAAATCTGTGAAAACGGACATTGCCAATGCCTTATCAATATATTCTTGGGAAATGAAAACCCCCATGCCACACAAAGGAGCCATGAAGGGAAGGGGAATACCTAGAATGCATGAGGTTGTCTAGAAAATGCAATCCAGCTTTGCCTAAAAACGTGACCCATGTCATAGGGAGATACTCATCCAGTCCACAGGCATTTTCCTAAGGCCAGCCTAGGTTTCTGGAGACAATCTGCTCTCTGTAGGAGAGAAAAAGAAAAAAAAAAAAAAAAAACCCCAAACTGTACAACCCACTGAAATTTTCTGTGGCCCAAAGTTCTGGTAAGATGTATGTTAAAATACAGAACATGTGGAAGCTATCCTCAGTTGCCTCAAAATCAAGGACCACAGCCACATGAGAGGGATGTGCGTGCACCTACGAAGCCAGAGGGCGACATGAAGCCTGTTATTGGCACTCTACCTGTGACATCCGGAAGCACCTAGAGGTGGGTTCCCCAAAGGGTGAGTGTGTTGGGGTTGGGGTAAAGGAGGAGGAACTGCAAAGCCCAGGAGGCACTTCTAACACACAGCTGCCAAAGTGCTCAAAGTTCTTGAAGACGGTCTCTGATCAACTCCAACCGGCTGGTGGACGCCACGAAAGTTCTCTGAGAAAAGTATGCCTTTTTATGCACTTTGGGCACTTCCTCGCTGCTAGGAATTCAAAGGCGAGAGGCCTGGGAAAAGCCATGTAAGGATGCAACAAGGGATGTACGGAGGAGGGGTGGGCGGAGGGCCAGGCCCGAGATGGGCTGGAAGCTGCCAGGTGCCGGGCCTGGAGCCACACACTTCCCAGCGGCCCAGCACGGCAGTGGCTCCTGAGTCCATGTGGGCCCACGGGGAAGTTGTCTAAGGAGTTCAAACTCTGGCTTCAAACTGTTAAAAAAAAAAAAAAAAAATCAGGTTTCAAGTAGCCCCTGAAGGATGAGGGGTTGGAGCTGAGGGCTGGGGCAGAGAAGGGCTGGCCTTCCCTGAGTCACAGCCAGCCATAGACTATCTTCCTTACTCTCAAGTTTCAATGCTGTCACTTAGCTGGCGAACATTTCCAAGCATTTTCTTTGAAACAGTATTTTATAAAAGAGAAAGCAAAATCCATAGAAAATGTGAAGTCACCAACCCAGAGAAATACTATTTGGTGATGCCGGCGACTCTGAGCTTGACCCCAGGGCCCCAGAGATCCAAGGGCTCCTGTGCGTGTGCTGTGACAGGCTCCCCACCCTGCATGTGCTGGGGTGGGGGGGCGCAGATGCCAAAGACAGCAGAGCTGCAGGGGACCAGGATCGCAGAAGCGGTGAATGCAGGTGAGAACTGGACAGGGCAGGGAGGGAGCAAAGTAGCTGCTGACCCTCAGATGACCAAGACAGAAGCTGGAACGAGCCTGTGTTCCAGGAGGAAGCCACTGGCACTTGACATCTCTCCAAGAGTCCCTCACCAGCTGTCTGGGGTGTGGCCCCCTGGCAGGATGAGGCACCATCCGCTGTTGCTCCCTGCCAGCATCCCCCACTGACGTCTCCACCTAGCAGCATTCAAGGACATTTCGGGGAGATTATAGACTTTTCTTTTTTTTTTTTAAGTGCTCAAATTAAGTAGACTATGAGAGCTCCTCAAAAGCTTTTATTCTTCTGCTTCTTTTTTTTGTTTTTTTTTTTACCTGCACACTAACTGGTACACACTGCCAGGTAGGCATTTAAAAAAAAACTTTTTTTTTTTTTTAAATAGGCAATTTATAACACTGGGAGGATTTTATTTCAGTGTTTCAGAAAATGTGACTATTCTTGGAAAGGGTTTATCCTTCTACAACTTTGGAGGACAGAGATTGTGTGCTAAATTTTCTAAGCCACCGATTAATATTTAAGTGCTTTGGAAGGGCAGTAAAAAAAAAACAAACAAAACAACAACAACAACAAAAAAAACCTCTCGGGAAATTCAAGAGCTGTCATCATTTCAGGGGACAGAGTGGCTTCTGCAGCCCTGGGTGGCTTTATATATTCTGAAGATGCAGAAAATGTCTTCTGTGTCCCTCTCTGGCCAGGGACAGCTAGGACAGATCCTCTGGTGGACGGCAGCAAGTCTTCTGGCAGAAGGCAGACCAACAGAGAGGGGCCGGGAACTTCTCCGACCTGCCCAGGCCTCACGCAGCAGCACAGCTGACCTGGTACCCATGGTTTAGCTACTGAGCACGTCATCCCGGAAGCGCCTCAGACATGCGTCCCGCCAAACAGTGACAGGGAACCAGAATCTGGAATTCAGGGCTCTCAAGGAAGGAGTGACCTCCATTCTCCTTCTACTCAGTTACCTGGTATTCTATGTGCAGTAGACACAGAGTTTTTACAAATTAAATAACGTTCTTAAAACACAATAAAACATCATTACATACAAGTCTCTTTGAAAAGTCTTTCCAAGTCAGTTCTCAAAATTATCTTACAAAATGTTGTGCAAAAACACTGACCTCAAATAAATAGTGGGGACGGAGTGGGAAGAGTGAAACTTGTTTATCATGTTTTTTAAATTAAAAGTTAAAAACACCGGCTGCACTTCAAAGGATTTGCAGGATGCAGTCATGGAGAAGGCTCTGAAAAACCAGCCTTCAGAGTTGGAGCTGCATTGTCAGATGAGGTTTGTTTGTGCTCAGAATTCACAATGGATGCCTCCGCTGAGGTCCTCCACCACACCCTCTTTGACCAGCCTGACAAGGAATCTGGTCTCCGTTGTCACATTATGCATGGTTTGAAAGTTCATGGCAGCCATGCAGAGATTGTCGAAGTAGTGCAAAGGTGTTTTGGGTTGATTGAGATCATATCCAAAGCCTGCCAAGCTGACTTCATCACACAGGTGCGTGGCTAGGACGACAGCAATGACACCAATGGTGGGCACGTTCTGAAAAAGGGGAAAAGACAAGGCTTAGGGCCATTCACTGCTTTCCAAGTGGCACGCACGCTCTGTCGGTCACAGATGCAGCCGGGGGGCTGCCATTTTATACAGCGCACAGTTTCATTGATCACAGAATCCTGAAGTCTGAATCTAGACTCTGAAACGTGGTCTGTGATGTGAAAACCTTAGAACACACCACCGAGAGGTGGCTTGGCAGGTCCTCTTGCACCAAACAAAAATGTGTTCTTTGTAAGACTTCTACCTCCTGGTCTAATACGTGATGACCAGAACCGCAAAGCAAGTCCACTTCCTTTCTGACACAACGAGTATCTATAAGTTCTGCTCTGGAACTAGGAACGTCCACAGGACTGTCTACCATCCTTCTTGGGACCTGTTTCTGGAGGCCGGCCCTTCCTTGCTGGCTCCTACGGATGGTCTCTGCCTGAGAACAGAGCAGCCTCCGCTTCTGCCAGCGAAGACCGTGCTCACTTCTCACCTGAAACTACATCCCACCGAAGGCCCTCCTTTGCTTTCCTGGCAAATAACGCTTCTAGGCCATTTTCACATAGACAGCTGCTAAGCCAATTTCTGCCCACCCTCTGTGTGGGCAATTTTTAGGCCCAAATGAAGGGTATCCACATTTGTTCCTTCTAAAAGGTATCCTACTGACTGTAGCTTAATGTGCCAAATGTCTCAATGTTCTGGATTCTGATATCACCACTCCCTCCCTCACGTATGCTATTTTGCCCCTTGCCAATCTGGAATCGTGCTTTCTGGATCTCTGTCCCAGTCTTGGGCAAAATCGGTACACAGGGCAGAGAGAAGTACAGAAGGCCCTACAGCAGTCGAAGCACTCCCTGAAGGCCACCGGTTACCTATAATGACACTCTTGGTTGCACAGTTTTTCATGTGTAAATGTACCTGCTTTGTTCATCCTACTTGAGTCTGTGGCTTCCCAGAAACAACTCTCCTTTTCCATCAACTGGAACAACAGTGAACCCTTCAGAGTTGATAGTTTAAATGGATTAAGGACGCTCTACAGAACTCATCATTTGTTCAAAGTCACCTTCTGCTCCTTGATGTGAAGCATCTGCGTCACTCGTTAAAAGAAACTCAACAGTTGCTGAAGACAAGAGAAATTAACCCAAAGGAAGATGTCTTCCTGTTTAGCCACAGGACCCTAAAGCAGTGTCCTCTCTTACCTGTGACCGGCTCTGTACCTAGCCCATCGGGAAAACTCAATCAGTGTTTATAGAAGGAGTACGTGAAACCAGCTGCGCGGAGGGGCCGTGTGTGGAGAGCAGCTCAGAAGCCATGAAGAACCGCTCAGAGCATGCTCTTTCCAGAATGGACCCCCTAGGATCACACCCCCTCATCCACCAGACCTCCCTCCCTGCTGGAAAGCCGTGTGCATCAACGCGAGCCCAATCTGCTGTTTACTTTCAAGCTTTTCTCTATGCATCTCTATACACACATTCTTACTTTTAAACAAAAATGGGACAGTATACATGCTCAGTAACTTGATTTTCTTGTTTATTACAGTATGGAGGTGTTTTCTTATCCATTCGTTTTCCTGCATCCTTAACACTCACACAATACTGAGCTGGGCAGTCAAGCCTCAGGCTGTAGCCAGAGCTGGAGTTAGCTGTTACCAGAGCAGCACAAAGAACTAGTTTTTGTTTTAAGGAGACTATTTAGGGATTTGTTTTTCCTAGTAAGCAGAGAATTCTTCAAGATTTACACAGGTGTTTTAAAGAACATTTTAAATTAGAATTTCACTCATGGTTGGGGGAGCACCTGGGTGGCTCAGTTGGTTAAGCGTCTGCCTTTGGCTCAGCTCATGATCTCGGGGTCCTGGGATTGAGTCCCACACTGGGCTCCCTGCTTGGCAGGAAGCCTGATTCTCCCTCTGCTCCTCCTCTTCTCTCATGCTCTCTCTCTCAAATAAATAAAATCTTAAAAAAAAGAGAGAGAGAGAGAATTTTATTTATCGGGAAAACAGAAGAACCTGCCAATCTGTCTACTGATACTGGTTGACCACATCTAAGAGTCTAATTCAGTGTCTACAAATAGTGACCCTGACCAGCCTCAGGTATCTGCTATACAATATCTCAGGCCCCCAGTGTAAGAAGTGCCCCACCCCCACTTCTAAATTCCTTGCTTTCCTTTATATACAGAGATTTTGCTTAAAAGTTTAAGAAGGGGGTGGCCTGGGTAGCTCAGTCAGTTTAGTACCCAACTCTTGATCTCAGCTCTGGTCTTGATCTCAGGGTCATGAGTTTAAACTCTGCATTAAAAAAGCGGGGGGGGGGGCACCTGGGTGGCTCAGTGGGTTAAGGCCTCTGCCTTCAGCTCAGGTCATGATCCCAGGGTCCTGGGATCAAGCCCCGCATCGGGCTCTCTGCTCAGCGGGGAGCCTGCTTCCCTTTCTCTCTTTCTGCCTACCTCTCTGCCTACTTGTGATCTCTGTCAAATAAATAAATAAAATCTTTAAAAAAAAAAAGTTTAAAGATGATTTCCACTGCTTTTAAAAAAGTTATTTTTAAAGACACAACTCACAAAGAAACCAATAATAAAGGCATTGCCATCCTCCCGGTATCAGCACCGGCTTTGCAGGAAAAGAATTTCTATTGCAGTGAAAGAACTACAGAAGGCACGGGGGTTCTCAAATTAGGCTGCAAAATAAAACTACCCAGGGGACTTTGAAAATCCCAAAGTACAGACCACAGCAGAGAACAGTTAAATAGAAAGTTTGGGATGGGACCCAAGCATCAATGGAAAACACTGCTCTAGCAGGCAAACTTTACTTACCATCACCTCTAAAGTGATGGTAAATGTCAAGTCTGACTTGAGCGGCCCAGAGTTAAAAATGTAAAGAACTGGGGCACCTGGGTGGCTCAGTGGGTTAGGGCCTCTGCCTTCGGCTCAGGTCGTGATCGCAGGGTCCTGGGATCGAGCCCCGCATCGGGATCTCTGCTCGGCCGGGAGCCTGCTTCCTCCTCTCTCTCTGCCTGCCTCTCTGCCTACTTGTGATCTCTGTCTGTCAAGTAAATAAACAAAATCACCTTAAAAAAAAAAAAAAATGTAAAGAACTTTCCAGACCACCAAAGTGCCTTTCACTCTGGAGTCCCAGGGTCAGAACACCTTAAATAGTATCTCAGTGACCAAGATGTTAACATGTGGACTATACGAAGGAGATGAGTCACCAAGGGAGAAGCCAAGTAAACACTAAGGGGGCCTGAAGTCAAGATGCAGAACAGCCAACACGCACCAAGCCTGTGATCACTGACTATGTTTCTACACCGGGAGATGCTTCTGGGGATATAACTGAGCCTACGTAAAATTTGTACGGAGGTCTCCCTTCCAACACAGAGACAAACAGTTAACTTTCCATCGCAACAGAAGTACCTTATCTCGGCCCCAGAACCTTGACTGGGGCTCTGAGTACTGAAGGATGTCAAAGGCAGTTTCTTTGATAATAACTGGATTCAAAATTCTGAAGTGTTTCGGCTGTAGTGGGATTTTTTCCGCCACCTGCTTCCAAAAGAAGAGCCGCACCCAAAATGGCTAAGGGAAGAAAGAAGGAATCATTAGAGGGACTGAATAAAGCTCTCCTGCCATCAGAAGGTGAGCACGCACCCCTGCTAAGCAGCCCAGGAGATGTGGGTGGGACCCCACGTGCGCTGGGGGGCTGCACTGTGCAGCACAGTCCCTGAGATGGACGCGTCTGATGCCCCCACTCAGAGGAGCAACCCCAAAGGACCTGGTTTACGAAGGTGGCACTGGACAAGAAGAGGAAGGGCAGAACCAGCTCTGGTTTGTTTGGAGAAGATATTCCCCAGGAAACGACCCCAAAAAGCATCATATGTCCCCAGGAAGACCGGGTGAACAGATCTAATTTAAGGGTATTTAAGTGTCATGAGTGTCCCACTTAGATCAGACCCTCCCCCTGCATCCTCCCTCGGCTGACTTGGTCTAGTTCCTAGTTCTGTGAAGTCTCCTGGTAGCTGACTGCAAGTCACCTCCCACGTGCTTCATCCAACTAGACCAACTTCTATCCAATGGAAAATCCAGAAGATCATGATAAGTTATATCAGGCTTTGCAGAGAGAAATTCTCCATCAGATGATGCTTATATGGAAAGTCTAATATATCCTATTAATTTTACAGAAAGCTAGTTTTTATGTGCGTCTATAAATGTGACCATTGACCTCTGAAATTTACTTCAGCATAATGGGTGGGGCAACCATAAAATAATATGATCAATTATTATAATGAACAAAAGGGAATATGGCTGAGTTCATGCAGGCCATTTCCTCAATGGCTGCCCCTCTGGAATTCGGTGCATTTCCTCCAACAAGGGGACCGCCAGCACAACAGTTTTAGACAATCTCTTGGGGAACATTCCTAGAGGTTTTACATATATCCTTTTGAAAATCCACAATAATGGTTTATATTCATCCCAGTAAATGTAATTTCTGGATTAGTCAAAAGACATG
Organism: Lontra canadensis; assembly: GCF_010015895.1. NCBI lineage: Eukaryota > Metazoa > Chordata > Mammalia > Carnivora > Mustelidae > Lontra > Lontra canadensis. The sequence continues at coordinate 1,432,237 of NW_022631065.1, read as the reverse complement.
TAAATTCAAACCTGGTGAACACGTTAGGTGAGCAGTAATAACAATTTTGGTCCAAAACCTGATATTCCCATTAAGTGTGATCACAATTTCGATGTGACTTAATCTTAAATTCTGAAAGTAGTTCCCAAAAAGGAGTACTGACGGTTTCTACAAAGGCAGTAGTTATTTAAAAGACAACACAAAAGTATAATTGACCCTTGAATGACATGGGGATTACGGGCGCCACCATCTCCTCCCCAAGTAGCTGAAATCCACAGAGAACTTCTGACTCCCCCAAAACTTAACTACTAGTAGCCCACTGCTAACCAGAGGCCTTACCGATAATATAAACAGTTAACACGTATTTTGGGTATGTATTTTTGTATTCTTACAATAAGGCAAGCTAGAAAAAGGAAAACATTATTAAGAAAATCAAAAGGAAGAGAAAATGCCTTTACAGTACTGCACTGTGTTTATCAAAAACCATCTGTGTACTAGTGGACCCATGCAGTTCAAACCCATGCTGTTCAGGGGTCAACTGTATACATTCCACTGTGTTTGTTTAAAAATAGAAGTCTGTAATTACAGTTAGAGACCCCTCCACTTTTTGTGAAAGAACACCGGAGAGCTGCATTTCTAGTGCTTACCAGGGTTTCGTTTTTTACCATTGCTTGAAGCCAGTTGAAGTCAACACTCTTAAATAAAACAGCAACAAACAAGTCATTGGAATAATATTCAAGGTCAGACAGTGGCGCGCCCTCTGGATAAGTCATCCTGATAGTAGTTTTATTACCAACATGCTCAGAATATCCTTCAACTGGTGCACTGTTTAACCTATTTGAATAAAAAAGACAAAGATAAATTGACAAAGCAAGCCATCAACTACTTCATCACATCGCGCAAGATCCCTTGTTGTGTCCCCGGCATGTCTATAGGGCTGGGAGTGAGCTGTGGGTTGGGGGGGTAAGGCCTCCCTCCCAACAGCCTCGAGTCCTTGAGGGACGCCCACACCTCCTCTATGAATGTCAAGCAATTCCAAATAATCCTGCCATTTTAAGCCCAAACATATATTTTGGACATCAGTAATGTTTCCTTGAAAGCTTCCCGCTATGCTCAGATAATAGGGGTTCTTGCCAGAATTTCAGAAAGGCAATCAGAAAGCAAACGGAGAATCCAGGCGAGGCAGACCCAAACCACAATTGTAGTGACAGGGTTGGGACCAAGGAGGGCATCGGGCCCAGATGCATCCGTAGAGCAAGGACTTGGGACACTTAGAACTGTTAGATCAACAAAGGCTCTTCCCAGTGTCATAGTTTTGGAGCAGATTCTAAGAATTCTTTTGAAAGCACCACCACCCACCTAGTTAAAGAGTTTAGTAATCTCACAGTCTGTTTGGTTCTTCCCTTGTATTATCACACTTGTGTTATCACATCTGTATTTATCACACCTAGATCTCGGCTTTCTTCTCTATTCTACTGCCCCTTCTTCTAGATCTGATACCTACCTACCTCCGGATTATCAAAAGATATTATTACACATGAGACCAAATGAAAGGCATGCCCCAGGGCAGTTATTCCCCCCCACCCCACTTTTCTTTCCAATTTTTATTTTAATATTATTTTTAAAAATTAATTTATTTGACAGAGAGAGACACACAGGGAGAGAGGGAACACAAGCAGGGGGGAGTGGGAGAGGGAGAACCAGACTTCCCGCTGAGCAGGGAGCCCGATGTGGGACTTGATTCCAGGGCCCTGGGATCATGACCTGAGCCGAAGGCAGATGCTCAACAACTGAGCCAAGCAGGTGCCCCTTTTCTTTTTTAAAATAAAGGACATTATATAAGTACATATATAGAACCTGTATTTTCTCAGTGTTCATTTCCTAATTCCGCATACTGTTCTGTGGTTCTGCAGTTCTAGAATAGAATGTCTTTTTTCTTAGGAAATGCACACGGATTTATTTAGGGGTAAAGGGGCTTGATACTTGCAACTGACTATCAAAGGATTCAGAAAAGGATAATAGTATAGATAGAAAGAAAATCATAAAGCACTGTGATAAAGTTGTTACCAGCTGGAGAATGTGGGGGGAAGGGTGAATGGGAGGGTCTTTGTACTATTCCTGCAACTTTTCTGTTAAATTTGGAACTGTTTCAAACCTAAAAGTTATTCCCTCATAACATGCAGCTTCTTAACTGATATTCTCCCTCATAATCAGGCTAAGCCACCATTTCTCTGTCCCCGGCACTCAGTGGCCTCCCAGTGGCCACATATGAAGTCCACACTCCCCAGTCTGGTAACATGTGGGCCACCACTGGGCATCAGGCTGCCTTCCTGCCCCTTGCCCACTCTCTCAGCTCCACTCTCCTTGGAGAGAGCAAAGTGGAGTCTCTCACGTCAGGCAGGGACCAGAGTCTAGCAATGATGCGGGTAGGTAAGGTAGAGCAGCTAGGAGAGATCGCCGGAACCCGCGTCAGCTGACCCCCCAGGACTGCTAAGGAGCAGAACCACAGGTGGTCTGCAGGGCCCCAAGATGAATTTAACCCCTTTAAAGGGGGAGGACTTTGGCAGCAAACTATCAGACACCTCAGGCCTGACCCTGCTTTATCTGACCACTTGAAAAAGGCCGGAAGGCTCCGCCTGACTGATGTCTGAGCAGAACCGAGAGCCTTCCCTGCTGGAACATCGGAAGGAGGAAGTGCCCAGAGCTGAGCCAGACGTGACTGAGGCCTTATCTCAACCACGCGCCCACAGACGGACTTCACATTTGGTTCCTTCACTCCCTGTGCCCTTCTGCTTACCTTGTTTTTTGTGTGGCTTGTCTGTATGCTCTGTCAGAACCCAAGTTGAATCACATGGTGAGCAGTCATTTGAGTTTGGAATCCTGAACCTGCTTTCTGACTGTGATTTAACTTTGCTCTGTGACTGAATCAAGCCGACACAGTGGAAAGACATACTCATGTGTGCGCCTTCCCGGCGTGCTGGGAACACTCCTCCTGCCAGGGTGAGGCTCCACACCCACCTTCGCCCTGCCTGCCTCCTCCCTGAAGTACCCAATCCCACTGCTTTGCAGGGCCCCCTGCCTCCCCCCACCACACCCCTCTTCTGGCCCAGAGTGCGCACCGTTGGCCCCCCCAGTTTGTCTCCTCTCTTCCTGTATGAGTCACAGATGGTGGGGGAGCACAGGGCCCTGTCTGCCTGCACACACAGCTTTCAGCTGCTCGCATGGGGCCTGGGATTAGGTGCTGAAAGCCTCTGACCGTGCGTCTGGACGGCTGGCATCCGGTCTGGACCCTGGGCCCTCTAGTGCCTCAGCATCCTCACTGGTGACATTAACAGTGATGGCTTCATGGAGGAATGAGAAGCTCTAAAGCACGTGACACAGCGTCTGGCCCACGGAAAGCATCTGGTACAAGGCAGCAGTTACCGCCTTCTTTACCCCAACCCTTACAGTCCTCAAAGCCCAACCCCACTCCTACTCCCTCACCTCACGCCATGCCTGCTTTCTGACCACTGGGGCCTACCGCAACCCTTTTGCCTTTAAACCAGGCTCTTACCCATTTCCTCCATCTCTTGGCTCTTAGCAGAGTCTGGTTCTTTCTACAAACACCCTACGGCCCCTGCCCCCTCTTCTTGTGCCCCCCTACCTTTGTACACATTCTCCAAAAACAGGTGCTACCATTTATTGAGCAATTAGCCCGTGCCCAGCATTAAATGCTTTACACTAAGTTCTAAGTGCTTTACGTCTGTGAACTCATGTTGTCTTCATGGTGAGGCTAGAAGGTGCGTACTTGTTACTGCCTCCAGATGAGGAAACAGAGGCCCAAGACAGGTAGGAAACTTGCCTGAAATCACAGCTACTGGGGACAAAGGCATTATGTGAACACACCACGTTTAGGCTCAAAATATCTGAAATGGATCTTGTCATCCTCCTCACTAACCAGAGATTTTCCCCAACTCCCATTCCTGACAGCAGTTCCACTAACGCCTAAGACCCCCCCAGACTAGAAATCCGGCTGTCCTCTGATGTTAACCAGCAAGCTGCCAGAAAGTCCCATAATTTACTTTTTCAGTATACCCCTTGGAAATGCATTAGTGTCCATTTCCACTTTCTCTGACTCACAACAGGCCCACACACTGAATGTGTTAACCACAACCTCGAAATCCCCAGCCCTAGCCTTTCCTGCCTTCAGTCAAACTCACACACTCAGGCTCAGCAAATCTGATGAAGACCCAGCAGGCACTGTACTCCTGGTTCGGTGCATCCTTCAGATAGAATTCATTACGACATCTCAAGAGCCTTAAAAACATCCAAGCATCTTTAAGCTAACAATTCTAAAAATTCTTAGAATTATTTCCAAGGAAATAATCAGAGATAAAGACCTAAGTTTGAGCTATGTAAGGCATTTTCACAATAACAAAGAAACTGAAAAATTCAAAATATCCCACAATAGGAGAACTGCTGAATCACTTACGATAGTCTCATTTAAAGGAATATTAAGCACTTGGAAGAGTTAATTTTCCAAGAACTATTTAATGGCCTCAGAAACTGTTCATTATTGTATTAAAAAAGCAAACCATTTGATAAGAATATGAATGTACTCATTAGTCTGTCTATAGAACGAAAGTGGAAAAAACACAGCAAATTCATAATGGTTGGTTATCTGGGCTCCGAGGGGTTATTTTCTTCTTTACCTTTTTCTAGATTTTTTTAATCTTCAAGAATGAACATATTTTCCTTTTATAAGGAAAACAATTTTTAGCCAGCGAAACCAGAAAGAATCTAGGATGAGTGGAGTTCAGACCGTGTGCTTCCTAGGTCCCCTTGCAGGGCGCACCCATACGCAGCCCTGCTCCCCAAAGCCAGGCATCCTACCAACTCATCCCCCACACTGTGCACCCCTTCTTGGTCCTGCCTAGCTCAGGCTTCCTTCTGAATCTACCCAGCCTTCCAAACCTCATCTTCTCTGCAAAGGTTCTGCCAAATTAGGATCAGTGTGGCACAGTGTGGGGCATCCATCATTTCTCGGGCAGTAAGCCCCCTGTGGGCAGGGACTGGCGGTGCTCCCTGTATCCCTCCCTGTTGCTGGTGTGACGCGAAGCAACAGCAGTGAGGTGGACCCTGGAGGTGAGCACATGTACCTTATCACGACATCGAACTGGTTAAGGGCATGGCCCAGCGCTAGTCCGTGGAGGATTCCGCCACTTCCAATAACCACACAACGCCTACAGCTCTTGGCTCGCAAGTGTTCAGGCAGGTCATGCTCAGGCAGTATCTCCAAGAGGGTCTGGACTTGACTGGAGAACTTCCGGAAACCAAAAGGTGGATCATACTTGTACTCGGCTTCGTTCACCTTAGGGGCCTCCTTCACGAAAGGTGGTAAATCTGGGCTGTACCTGTGCTCAAACAACCGGGACATGGACTTCTTCGCGAACTTGGGTCGGCACTCCTTTCGCAAGACTTGCTGAGCGTACTTCTGAGCTCTCTGGAATGAAATTGCATCAGTCTGAGTTGGGAAAACCTCTCAGGCACTGGAAATATCCTCTTACACACTGTGTCCTGTGATGTCTGACAGAGCTCCCTGTTGATTTCTGTCTTTTAGCACAAAACGTCTGCTTTTTAGAGTTAACTGATGCTCAGAGACGTAAAGAAATTACCTGGGAGAGTCACAGGACAGGGAGCTAACCTCAACAAGAATCCTTCCTTTGTTATATAAGGAAAGCATGTCCTTGTACCCCCACCTCCCACCCCTAGCCCAAGCTAGCTCCCCAAATTAATTTGGGGTGAGATAACATACTTTGAAGCATCTTATGTTTTATAAAACCTGTCACATGCTACCACAGGATGAACCTTGAGAACATTATACTAAGTGAAATAAGCCAGTCACAAAAGGACTATCTGCTTCCACTTATGTAAGGTCTCTAAAGTACCAAAATTTGTAGAAACAGAAAGTAGAATGATGGTTATCAGGGACTGCGGGGACAGGGGCAAATGGGGAAATGCTGTTTGATGGGTCCACAGTTTCTATTCTGCAGGCTGCTAGAAATCCACTCCATGGCAATGTGAACACACTTAACAGGGCCGAAGTGGACGTTAAAAAATGGTTGAGATGGTAAGTTTTATGTTTTTTTTTTTTAACCACAATTTGATAAAATTTTATACTTCAGGCTCTTATCTAGCAGGAAGAGAAACAGGCTGATTTATCAGTTGGGCAATGAGCTTCATAGAATCTGGAATGCAAGTTATTTTAAATATAATCAGGGCACAATGTCATGTCAACATAGGAGTGGTCTCAGTTTTGTACATGAATTTCCCTGCATGTTAATGCTTTGCCTCCATAAGGAATGACCGCTGAAGGCCAAGTACAGTCACCCAGCTGAACGAAGCACCCTGTGATGGGGCATGGTCCAAAGGCCCACTCACCCCAGGGCTTCCTCCAGCCTCAGTCTAGCCAGATGCTGCCTCGCAACCACTTGGCGGGAAGTTCTCCCCCTCATCACTGTGCCTTTTGTCCTTTTCTCCACATTCAGCAGCCTTGGCCCTGCCTTTCCCCTCCTCCCGCCAGGCTACTATCACACAATTACACACACACACCCACAAAGGCACATGCCCACGCATGCGTGCATGGGTGTATGAAGTCCCAGAGTTCCTGGGGTATTTATTTTAAGGATTGAATGTGTTTTCTAAACTGTGTCTATACTATTATGAGAATGATTATTGTTGCATATTGTTTTAAATATATGCCCCAACTATGTTTTTCCTCAAAGTTTTATTAGTTTTATTGTCTGGTTCCTACATAACAAATATTTTTGGAGGAAAACACCTATCTTATTATAGCAGAAGGCCCCCTGCTCCTCCCTTTTTGTGTTACAGCTTCAAAGAGTTATCAGTACCTGGGAAGAGCACACAGTCTGCATCTTGAGGACGCGGTCCCGTTTCTGGAAAGGGGAACTGATATTCTCTGGGCACAGAAGATGCTGCAGACACTACACATGGTCACAGTCATGGTCTCCCATTACTGACTCTCCCACACCTTACAATATGGTCGTTAGCCACTCACTCTGTGGGCTCAAGGTGGCATAACCAGTAAGAGGGCTGCGCTGGTGCGCTAACCCGGTCTGATGACTTCCCAGATGCCTAAAACCATAGCCTCTGTCTACACAGAGCAGCAGACAAACACCACCACTGAGACTAAGAGATTAGATACAAATTGGCATCTTCATGAGTATCAGCGGGAAAGCTGTGCAAGGACCAGTCGTGACCCCGAGCAGCACCAGCAAGGAAGGGCCAGCCCACGTCACTCCGCAGCCCGCAGAGACTCACCACCCTGTCAGCGGGGGCAAGGTAAACAGAGGGCCACCCACAGGACACACGTCTGTCTCGAGACTAGAGGCCTGAAGGTTACAAACAGCAAGTCTTAGAGAACAAGAGGTTGAATCCTTCGCTGTAGAATGACATGTCAAGCATCTGCTGTTGCAGATCTCCGAGGACAGAAATGAGCATCTGAGAAGGACCCAGAGGAACTCAGAGCAGCTTCGTGATTGGCGCACGACTGGAAAAAACAGTAGGTGACTGCGCCAGGAACCTGGGCTCGGCTCTCCTGGGCTGCCAAATTTCCTCTTTAGAAGTTTCATTTGGAAGGAGGGAAATTTCATTCCATTTCCATTCTGGCAAAGAGCTCCATTTCAGGCTTCAATTTTAATTTTCTAGGCTAGGAGAAGAGCATAAGGCTTGGTAAGCACCCTCTGACCGTGACTCTCACAGCTGCTTGCAACACAACAATCCCAGGAGGAATAAATGTTCGAAAGGCCACTGGAAACATCTACAGTGACAGCAGTTCTTTTTCTCCTTCTGTTTCATCTCATCTAGAGACGTGTTAGAAGCCCTGAGAAAGCCCTGGGGATCATTTCTTCTAATGAGAAGCTGGTCCAGCCTCTCTCTTGCCTCCTCCATGCTTCAAGGTGCAGCCAAGGAAAGCCTGGGGAGGAGAAGCATGCCTCGAGGAGCCATGACAAAGAAAGGACTGTGACCTTCCTCTTCCTCCTGCTACAGAAAGCTCCAAAGCTGGGAGCCAAAGCAGGCCAGAGAGGAAGGACGTGGAGAGGTCTGGGTGGCATTCATCCAGGGTGAGGGCCACAGTGGGGGCGCAGAGAACCGGAGACTCTCGCAAAGATACAGGAACTCCCACTCCTCTCAAACCAAGGCATGGAAACGAGGGCTTCGGTTTTTACAAGTCTTCCAGGCTGAGCTCACTGGCCGCCCACAACTAAGACTAAACAAACAGCTGGTAGTTCCAGTTGTCAGTGAGGTGGCCATCTGCCACAGGAGACCATGATGTGAAAATTCATTGAAGGGTGTTTAAAAAAGTCAAAGTAATTTTCCTCAGCAAAGTCTCCACTTTTGTTTCTACTGTATACTTTTGAGGACAATACTTCTCAAAAATATAAGTAAATGGCATAATTCTTCGTATAAGGCAATGTTCTCTTTTCTTTCTTTACATCTGGGACAGGGCACAGCACTGAGATTGAAGCAGAGTTTAGGGGCTGGAGCTAACCAAACCCGGTGGGAGTCCAACTCAGCCACAAACCATGTGAATGTAAGCCATGAGTTACCTCATGAAACTTTCAGTTCCTGCCTGGAAAAGGCTGGTCCTCCTCTCCTCCTCACCAGGCCACTCTGTGCCCCTGACATTACATGTGAAGACCGGAGTACCATCACAGAACAGCAACCATGGGCAAAGCCACTGCCCCCCTGAACTCACGTTCAAATTAGCCATCTGGAACCTTCTGCTGGCTACCAGCAGGGCAAAATCTGAATAACCAAGCCACAGAAAGAACACCACAGTTACAATTCAAGCAGTCAGTGGCAGCCGGGGACTGGTTGCTGAGGGTGTGGACAGAGAACAACAGGTGAGCAAACTCACTCAGGTGACAGAATGTTCTAGAATTGGACTGGGGTGAAGGTGATGTAACCGTGTAAATGCACAGATACTATCAAACTGTATGCTTAAGAGGAGTAAATCTTAAGCTGTGTATATTTTGTCACAGTAAATGGTTAGGAAAAAACCATCAGAAGATCTGGATGCTAGATACACTTCTAGATCTATGAACCAGCAGTGTAACCTTGACTAAAGCATCCGGCCCTAGGTCAAGGCTTCAGTTCCCTCATCTTCGATATTCAAGGATGGTCTGGGGTAAGGGGCCAACACTGAGGAGAGGAAAAAAGCAGTCTAGAGGTGCAGGCACCTGGACTAAAAACTCAGCCCAGGTCACTCTGCTTACCTTAGCTACATGAATGTAGATCTGCAGAGTCAGAGAGAAGTAAATTTGGCCATAATTAACTACACAGCAGAAAATGCAGTCCCCTGGGTGGTGTGTGTTTAGCTCTCTGAGAAGAGAGAGGGCTTAGTTCAAACTGTTGCAACCATGCGGCCCAAACCTAGACGGACAGGAATGCGCCCTCGTCTCTCCTCAAAAAACGTTTAAATGCAATTTCACATCTGCAATGTGCTTTCAAAGTGTCCAATTCCTGACAGAGACCACCGTCAGTCTTTTTAAAGAAATGGCATGTTAAGGGGCATCTTTAAATAGAAAAGACAAAACCCATGACCACCATGGCCACACTTCTGCTGCTGTACTAACACAGGCCGGGGCCAGCACAACCAGACCATGCTCAGAAACAAGGGTCAGCAGGGCCCCCGAACATGGCAGGCTGCAGAATATCCTCAACAGAGCCAACAGGGCCTCATGGCTTTGAGATCATCCTCTGCTAACCTACATCCCCAACAATTCAAATTTGTCTACTCGCTCTCAGTGGGAAGGACCAAACCCTACCAACATCCTGGAGACATGGTTTTCTTTGTAGGGAGGTCACCCCACCTCATAGCCATTCAGAACACCAGGACCACTTCCTCTACTCTGGGGACTTGAGAGAGGGTTTTTGATTTTGCTTTAGTGAAACATGATCTGATATCAAATTTGGAACTGACTCAGTGTGGCACTCAAGGCCTTTCCCTCTTTGGTCCTGGCTCATTTTCAGTCTTCTACCCTGCTGTTCCCCCACCCCAATCCTCAGCGATATCCAACTCCAACTGTACGTCTAATCTGCAAAACCTTGGGGGGCACATGCTTTCTGCACACACTGCTCCCTTGGCCTGGAATGAAGCAGGACAACCTGTCAGGACCACTGTGAAAAGTGGGGCATTCTGACAGTGTCAACAATGTGAAAAACCTATAAAAAAGAGTCTCAAGTAAAAAAATTAAAAAACACCCCTAATTCCACCATGGTCATAGCAGGCCTTCCCTTTCTACTTTATTAATTTCTGAACTGACCAAGGCTTTCAGAAACACGTTGCACTTTTATAACTACCCCCTGAGTCTTTCATCTTTCTCCATAACTATAGGGAACTTTCTACTTTATTCATTTCTGTATTATTTGAAGTTTTGGTGTTATTTTTGTAACTGGAAAAAATAATGATCTTTTAGATTTAGAACTGGGTTGATGTAGCCGTCCATGTGGGCTGCCTACCGGGTCTCCATTTCCCTGTTCCTTCTTAGGTAACTGTGGTTTTGTGTGGGAAGCTAACACCCTTTCTCCAGGTAGGCGATGGGGTCTGGAAGGCTGACCTCAGATACTCCCAATGCCCATCAGATACTCCCAATGCCCTTGTCAGGGATTGGTAAGGAATCCTCACAGCAGCCAATCAGGGCAGGGCCCTGGGAGCCCTGACAGGTTGTTATTGGCCCTGCAGTGAACTTAGGTTTTGAAACTGGTGCCATCAGCCTAAATGGAAGACTCCTAATCATGGTTTAGGGGAAAAGGGATAGTGAGATTTTTTTTTTTTTTCTGTCTACTATCCACTGGTGGATATGAGGAATTGAACAGAAACTATCTGACCTATTCCTTAAAGGGATATCAAACTTAATGTACATTACTGGATTGCCTGTTATTTAACTGTGGATTTTCTATTCCATTGGAGTTCAGAGATCAGGAACCACACCATGGTTCAGTAATATTTCCCCTCTCTCTGGAGTTGGATATACCTAAGTACATATTCCTTAACACAAAATGTTAGTACACAATCCCCACCTCCCAGGGCTTGCTTAAAGGACAAGTGGGAAAGACAGTTAAAATTCTACAGTGTAAGTGTTACGGTTAAGGTATAAAGGCATTTCCAGAAGACAGAGAAGGCTTATCAGATAAGACTTCTTAGATAAGGTAACTTCGGAGCTGAGAGTTCCTGTAAAAGATAAGGAGCAGAGAGGCCAAGGGAGGGAAGAGCTCCAGGCAGAGAAGTTAGAATGAACACAGTTAAAACATTGGGGAGAGTCTTCTCGACAAATGGTGCCAGAAAAACATCATAACTACATTCAAAAGAAAAAGGCTGGACCCCAACCTCACACCATATACAAACTCGGAATAAATTAAAGACCTACATTTAAGAGCTAAAACTTCATTATAAAACTTGCAGAAGAAAACACAGGCTTAGGAAATGGATTTCTTCGATATGACATCAATAGCACAAGGAACAAAAGGAAAAATAAACTGGACCTCATCAAAATTAGAAACTTTTGTGCTTAAAAAAGAAAGAAAGAGGGTGCCTGGGTGGCTCAGTGGGTTATGCCTCTGCCTTCGGCTCAGGTCATGATCTCAGGGTCCTGGGATCGAGTCCCGCATCGGGCACTCTGCTCAGCGGGGAGCCTGCTTCCCTTCCTCTCTCTCTGCCTGCCTCTCTGCCTACTTGTGATCTCTCTCTCTGTCAAATAAATAAATAAATAAAATCTTAAAAAAGAAAGAAAGAAAGAAAGAAAACTTTTGTGCTGAAAATGACACCAGCAAGAAAATGAAAAGACAATTCACAAAATGGGAGAAAATACTCACAAGCCATATTATCTGATTAAGGGACTAGTAGGCAGAATTTTTAGACAACTCTTACAACTTAGTAATATAAAGACAAATAACCCAATGAAGGACTGGCCAAAGAACTTGAATGGACATTTCTCCTTAGAAGACATACAAATGGCCAATGAGCAAACACAAAAAAGAGGCTCGTCATTAGTTACCAGGGAAATACAAATCAAAACCAAAAAGAGGAAGAACCAAGGGACTGTGAGGGGATTTAGTGCCTGGAACAGGCAGGGCTGGGACATGGGGCAGCAAAAGGAGGCTGAAGAGACTGGCAGGAACCAAGGCACAAAGAGCCCTAAGACCAGACTCGGGAGTTGATATTAAAGGTAATGGGAACAAGTCAGAGTTTGAAACTGGGAAGCACTATATCAAATTCAATTTTTGGAAATACTACTACCACCATAGTAGGGCATGCCTGGATGCAGAAAGGCAGGTAAGGAGACATGAACCTGGGGCGACAGGTGACAGCAGAGGATGTCAAAGGGCACCTGGAGCATTATTCCTATTCCCGGCATCCCAGAAACTGTCTGCTTTTATAAACAGCATCCACGTTTGCGAATCATTTCTACTTTAGATGAGACAACAAAATGCTTACGAAAACTACTATGTCAAATGGAGTCTGGGAAGTTTCAGAGGAGTCTCAGTGTACAGTTGAGGTTCTGTGTCAAAGGCACTGAGTCGGGGACCAGCACTGAGAGCAGGGAAGAGACCTGCTGATTCTTGCCAGCCTGGTACTGATAAAATTACAGAGAACCACAGACGCTCGGGGTTGCAAGGGATCAGAAAAGCCCATGAACCACGAATTGTCTGATGCCTGAATTCTATCTACAGGACCAAACTGTTACTCAGCTTTGCTTCAAGAGCTCCAGAGATGTGCCACAATGGCGGCCCATTAATCCCATCTTCGGACGCCTCGGGCCATCACATCCTTGTCCTTTCCCCTTGACTGCCATCTCTGGATCCGCACGGCTGCCATTAAGGCCACCTGAGCAGAGCTGCCTGTCCCGGAGGCCCGCAGCTGCCATGTGCAGGCCTTCTGTCCTTCTGGCTATGCGAACATTCCCATCCCTTCAGAGGTTCCTCGGGGACTTGGTCTCGAGTCTCTTCTCTGGTCATCCTCAGAAGTCATTAGGACTCCTTGGGGAAACTTACAGAGTAATAGGCATAATGATCAGAGCACTTGTCGGAGCTCTGCAGGGACGACGATGGGCAGACCAACCCTGGTCTATTAAAGCAGTGTGCAGGGAGCAGCTGTGGGCAGCCACGGAACAGGCCCTAAAGCTGCAAAGTAGATTTCACTGCAGCTGCTGCTACAGCACGTCTTCTCCATCTCGTACTTGTGAAATGGGGCGTCAGACCCCGGCATGCCAGCGCTCCCGTCTCTCCTCAATTAACCCAGTCTCGAGAGTGATTATCTTTGCAGTCAGTCAGATGGTCCACAGCGTAACTAATTAAACGGATGGGAGAAAGAGGCCACAAAGAGAACGTGGACAAGCACAGCGAGGAAGCAAAGAGAAGAGTTCATGGCTATCAGGATGTCTGCAAGGCCAGCCGGAGAGGGAGCCGGGAGGCCCAAGCTAAGGCAGAGGACACGTCCTGGCCCAGCAGCATGGACGAGCTAAGGCTGGTGGGATGGAGAGAGTCGGCCAGCCTCCGGGGACAGCCCAGCTCAGGACAGCAGGCTCTGGGACACACCACGGCTCCTCAGAGCCACACCACGCATTTATTAGTCACGCTCTTCTTGTTTTCTTGTTTCTCCATGCCTGTCTCACGGAACAGGACAGGCACTTTGCAGGACATAAAGATGGAAGTAAAAAATGCATGACTAAAAACCCAGACTAGAAGAAGAGCTCCATGCACATCATCTTATTCAACTTTGGGGACTGTCCTGTCCCACACATGTTGTTGTCCACATTTCAGCGCTGAGAAAACTGGGACTCAAAACAATTAAGTAACTTTGCCCAAGGTCTTGTCTTTGACTAAGTGGCATTCAGACTCGAAACTAGGTCAGAAATTCAAGGTCCCACATCTCTGCATCAGCCTACCTGTAACTTCTGGCTCCTTTCTGTGGACCTCCCCTACCGGGGCAGAGAGCAGCCAGCAGGAGCTCGGACTCTGAGGGGCACTGCTGAGTCCAAGGCCCGACTCCACCGCTGGCCGGTGAACGTAACTTTTTTTCTTTTAGTCTTTTTATTTTTTTTTAATTTTTTTTTTAAATTTCTTTTCAGTGTAACAGTATTCATTGTTTTTTGCACCACACCCAGTGCTCCATGCAATACGTGCCCTCCCCAATACCCACCACCTGGTTCCCCCAACCTCCCACCCCCACCCCTTCAAAACCCTCAGGTTGTTTTTCAGAGTCCATAGTCTCTCATGGTTCACCTCCCCTTCCAATTTCCCTCAGCTCCCTTCTCCTTTCCATCTCCCCATGTCCTCCATGTTATTTGTTATGCTCCACAAATAAGTGAAACCATATGATAATTGACTCTTTCTGCTTGACTTATTTCACTCAGCATAATCTCTTCCAGTCCCGTCCATGTTGCTACAAAAGTTGGGTATTCATCCTTTCTGATGGAGGCATCATACTCCATAGTGTATATGGACCACATCTTCCTTATCCATTCGTCCGTTGAAGGGCATCTTGGTTCTTTCCACAGTTTGGTGACCGTGGCCATTGCTGCTATAAACATTGGGGTACAGATGGCCCTTCTTTTCACTACATCTGTATCTTTGGGGTAAATACCCAGTAGTGCAATTGCAGGGTCATAGGGAAGCTCTATTTTTAATTTCTTAAGGAATCTCCACACTGTTTTTCCAAAGTGGCTGCACCAACTTGCATTCCCACCAACAGTGTAAGAGGGTTCCCCTTTCTCCACATCCTCTCCAACACATGTTGTTTCCTATCTTGCTAATTTTGGCCATTCTAACTGGTATAAGGTAGTATCTCAATGTGGTTTTGATCTGAATCTCCCTGATGGCTAATGATGATGAACATTTTTTCATGTGTCTGGTGAAGGTAACCTTAAACAGGCCGCTTACTCTCCCTGCCCTTCCATCGCCTCAGCTGGGAGGTCAGGACAGTTCCCATTATGAGGGTTAAATGCAGTTATATCACTGAAGCACTTTTAGAACAGTTAGTGCACACTAAACTATGATGATGAACTGAACTGGTTAACTAAACTGGTTAACTGAACTGCTTTACTAAACTTTAATAAACTAAAGTTCACTAGATGTGAACTTGGGCAAGCATCTTAAGCTCCCAGCCTTCATCTGTCAGAGGATGAGAATACAGGGACATGTCTTCATCGTGATGACAGTAAAGTGCCCACACACGTTGGTCTCCTTATTGCCTTCCTACCTGACTTCAGAGCATCTCTTCTTTCATCCAGGATGGAATGTTATTGCATCATCTAACCACTCGGATAATCCGTGAAGTTAGCATTTACTAGGTCAACTGATTTAGAAAAATAAATATAAATTGAAATGAAAAAGCTTGAAACACAGTGTGAAATCATTAAAATGAAAATAAAACCCAGGAATGACGTGATTCTGAGAGAACTTGCCCCCGGTTCTAAGGACGTGTGTGCTGGCAACGTCACAGCAACTAGCCCCACGGCGGGTGCCTTAGAGGGGGTCAAAGGCAACTCACCACCCCCCCAATGACTTCAGTGCATGGGGGAAGAATACTGGGGGATGGGTGGGTAGGTTATTTGTTTTGCTGGGGTGAGAGGGGTTGTTTCTGATTTTGGAGTGCTAAGATGAAGTGTTTCCCTTCTGTTTATAACTTTCCTGAGGACTTATTTATAACCCTTTAGAGATGATGTTTCTGGTTAAGTATAAGCTTGGAAATATTTTAATTCAAACCACACCAATGGTATATCTAACCTTTACACGGTCCGGGTCCACGTAATGCATTTTTTTCATGTCACATTCTTCAGTAGTATAATTTAACTTGAGAATATAAAGGATCCACACTCCAAACACAAGCAATGTACACCTGGAAAAAAAATCAATTAGGTATAATGATGCAGTTATGGGCTAATCAAGAGAAATCATGTGAAATAAGGGAAAACCTACCCCAGACTGAGCTTGCCTGCTAGGTAACATAGAAAGACAGCTTTTAAGGTGACCTTTGTGGTCAACTTAAGGCACCACTTCTTACTTTCCTGACAAGAAAAATCAGTCATTTATGACTGTTTTTGTTGTAATACAGAGAAAACATTTTTATGCAAAAATATGAATCACACTGTAGACCACTGGACTTTATAAAACCAGGTAATAGCTTTTGAGCTACAGAAACTCAGCTTCGATTTTTCGCCACTTTAAAATACTGTCAGTCTTTCCAATACTGTATGATTCCACTTACATGAAGCACAGACTCAAAAACCACAGAGACAAAAAGTAGAATGGGGGCTGCCAGAGGGCCAGGGAGAGGGGAAGCAAGGGAGTCAGTGCTTAACGGGTAGAGAGTGTTGGTTTTACAAGATGCAAAGAGTTCTGCAGGTGGATGGGTGAGGGCTGCATACCTTGTGAATGTATTTACTATCACTGAACTGTATAGAAATGGTTCAGATGGTAAATACTATGTTATGGCTACTTTACCATAATTTTTAAAAATGGGGGGAAATACTGGGAGCCTTAAAAAAAATAAGAAAACAAAATAAATAATCTACTCAATTATTGCTCTAAAGATTCTACCCAGAAATGAGGCTAACTGAGGTGAAAAAGTACCACCAGTCACCCTTAAGACCATCTACAAAAATGGCTTTTAAAGATCCAACAAACTCATATTATTATATAGTTTAAAATATACACATGCACACACATAGACACACAGGATTAGGAGAAAAGAATTGAGTTGAATCCTGGTTCTAGAAATCTTTTTTTAAAAAAGATTATGTATTTATTTATTAATCTGGAGAGTGGCAGTGCAAGTGGAGGGCAGAGGAGGGAGAGAGAAAGCATCTCAAGTAGACTCCCCACAGGCTGTGGAGCCCGATATGTGGCTCAATCCCATCGCCCATGCGATCACAACCTGAGACAAAACCAAGAGTCAGACACCCAACTGACTGAGCCAACCATATACCCCTAGAAACCTCATTTTTAATAAGCTCCCTAAGTGACACTGATAAACTAAAAGTAAAAAAAAAAAAGTTTAAACCTAAGTTTAGGAGCCATTGTTTTAAATAATTTGTGTTACTGAGAAAGTAACACAAATGAGGAATAACCTTAATGTGGAAATGATCTCTTTTCTAAAGAAGGGGCAATTTAAAAATACAGCATCTAGCACAATATACTATACCCAATAGATGCTAAATATTTCTTAATATGTAAGGAGGATGATGAAGGAAAGTATTTCTAGGAAGTGAAAACCTGGACAAGCACCCTATTTTTCCCCTGTGATGGAGTACCATGTTAAGTGAATAGGATGCTACCATCTGTGTAAAAGCAGGGGGAGAGTAACACACACACACACACACACACACACACACACAATTTCTTAAGTACACAAGACTGGTAATATTGGTTACCTTTAAGCGGGGGGCAGGAAAGATAGGATATCTTACTGAGTACTTTTAATATCTTTTGAATTTCAGATGTTGTGAATGTAGTATTACCTTTATTCTCCCCAGCTCCCCTCCCCCGAAAAGGTACTATCTTGATGCATATAATAATTCCCTTATCTTGATTACGAACATACAAATGAGGAAGGAAGGAACAACAGTGTGTTAAAAGTAGGCCCTGTACCTACACCACTGAGGACACTGCACTGGAATGCCTGGTCATGAGTCTGTCATGCCCACACTGTGTGCAGCGTGGGCCCAGGAGGACCTCGTTCACTGCCAAGGGCTGGTGTCCCACACAGTGCCGGGCATGTTAGGCCTCAGTAAATATGGGATGATGAACAAGAGGAAATTTGGAAAGAACCCAAATACATGGAGACTAAACAGCATCCTTCTAAAGAATGAATGGGTCAACCAGGAAATTAAAGAAGAATTGAAAAAATTCATGGAAACAAATGATAATGAAAACACAACAGTTCAAAATCTGTGGGACACAACAAAGGCAGTCCTGAGAGGAAAATATATAGCGGTACAAGCCTTTCTCAAGAAACAAGAAAGGTCTCAGGTACACAACCTAACCCTACACCTAAAGGAGCTGGAGAAAGAACAAGAAAGAAACCCTAAACCCAGCAGGAGAAGAGAAATCATAAAGATCAGAGCAGAAATCAATGAAATAGAAACCAAAAAAAACAATAGAACAAATCAATGAAATTAGGAGCTGGTTCTTTGAAAGAATTAATAAGATTGATAAACCCCTGGCCAGACTTATCAAAAAGAAAAGAGACCCAAATAAATAAAATCATGAATGAAAGAGGAGAGATCACAACTAACACCAAAGAAATACAGACAATTATAAGAACATACTATGAGCAACTCTACGCCAACAAATTTGACAATCTGGAAGAAATGGATGCATTCCTAGAGACATATAAACTACCACAACTGAACCAGGAAGAAATAGAAAGCCTGAACAGACCCATAACCAGTAAGGATATTGAAACAGTCATCAAAAATCTCCAAACAAACAAAAGCCCAGGGCCAGACGGCTTCCCGGGGGAATTCTACCAAACATTTAAAGAAGAACTAATTCCTATTCTCCTGAAACTGTTCCAAAAAATAGAAATGGAAGGAAAACTTCCAAACTCATTTTATGAGGCCAGCATCACCTTGATCCCAAAATCAGACAAGGATCCCATCAAAAAAGAGAACGACAGACCAATATCCTTGATGAACACAGATGCGAAAATTCTCACCAAAATACTAGCCAATAGGATTCAACAGTACATTAAAAGGATTATTCACCACGACCAAGTGGGATTTATTCCAGGGCTGCAAGGTTGGTTCAACATCCGCAAATCAACCAATGTGATACAACACATTAATAAAAGAAAGAACAAGAACCATATGATACTCTCAATAGATGCTGAAAAAGCATTTGACAAAGTACAGCATCCCTTCCTGATCAAAACTCTTCAAAGTGTAGGGATAGAGGGCACATACCTCAACATTATCAAAGCCATCTATGAAAAACCCACCGCAAATATCATTCTCAATGGAGAAAAACTGAAAGCTTTTCTGCTAAGGTCAGGAACACGGCAGGGATGTCCGTTATCACCACTGCTATTCAACATAGTACTAGAAGTCCTAGCCTCAGCAATCAGACAACAAAAGGGAATTAAAGGCATGCAAATCGGCAAAGAAGAAGTCAAACTATCACTCTTCGCAGATGATATGATACTATATGTGGAAAACCCAAAAGACTCCACTCCAAAACTGCTCGAACTTGTACAGGAATTCACTAAAGTGTCAGGATATAAAATCAATGCACAGAAATCAGTCGCATTTCTCTACACCAACAACAAGACAGAAGAAAGAGAAATTAAGGAGTCAATCCCATTTACAATGGCACCCAAAACTATAAGATACCTAGGAATAAACCTAACCAAAGAGACTAAGAATCTCTACACAGAAAACTATAAAGTACTCATGAAAGAAATTGAGGAAGACACAAAGAAATGGAAAAATGTTCCATGCTCCTGGATTGGAAGAATAAATATTGTGAAAATGTCTATGCTACCTAAAGCAATCTACACATTTAATGCAATTCCTATCAAAGTACCATCCATTTTTTTCAAAGAAATGGAACAAATAATCCTAAAATTTATATGGAACCAGAAAAGACCTCGAATAGCCAAAGGAATATTGAAGAAGAAAGCCAAAGTTGGTGGCATCACAATTCCGGACTTCAAGCTCTATTACAAAGCTGTCATCATCAAGACAGCATGGTACTGGCACAAAAACAGACACATAGATCAATGGAACAGAATAGAGAGCCCAGAAATAGACCCTCAACTCTATGGTCAACTAATCTTCGACAAAGCAGGAAAGAATGTCCAATGGAAAAAAGACAGCCTCTTCAATAAATGGTGTTGGGAAAATTGGACAGCCACATGCAAAAAAATGAAATTGGATCATTTCCTTACACCACACATGAAAATAGACTCAAAATGGATGAAGGACCTCAATGTGAGAAAGGAATCCATCAAAATCCTTGAGGAGAACACAGGCAGCAACCTCTTCGACCTCAGCCGCAGCAACATCTTCCTAGGAACATCGCCAAAGGCAAGGGAAGCAAGGGCAAAAATGAACTATTGGGATTTTATCAAGATCAAAAGCTTTTGCACAGCAAAGGAAACAGTTAACAAAACCAAAAGACAACTGACAGAATGGGAGAAGATATTTGCAAATGACATATCAGATAAAGGGCTAGTGTCCAAAATCTATAAAGAACTTAGCAAACTCAACACCCAAAGAACAAATAATCCAATCAAGAAAGGGGCAGAAGACATGAACAGACATTTCTGCAAAGAAGACATCCAGATGGCCAACAGAAAAAGTGCTCCATATCACTCAGCATCAGGGAAATACAAAGCAAAACCACAATGAGATATCACCTCACACCAGTCAGAATGGCTAAAATTAACAAGTCAGGAAATGACAGATGCTGGCGAGGATGTGGAGAAAGGGGAACCCTCCTACACTGTTGGTGGGAATGCAAGCTGGTGCAACCACTCTGGAAAACAGCATGGAGGTTCCTCAAAATGTTGAAAATAGAACTACCCTATAAGCCAGCAATTGCACTACTGGGTATTTACCCTAAAGATACAAACGTAGTGATCCGAAGGGGCACGTGCACCCGAATGTTTATAGCAGCAATGTCTACAATAGCCAAACTATGGAAAGAACCTAGATGTCCATCAACAGACGAATGGATAAAGAAGATGTGGTATATATACACAATGGAATACTATGCGGCCATCAAAAGAAATGAAATCTTGCCATTTGCGACGACGTGGATGGAACTAGAGGGTATCATGCTTAGCGAAATAAGTCAATCAGAGAAAGACAACTATCATATGATCTCCCTGATATGAGGGAGAGGAGATGCAACATGGGGGGTTAAGGGGGTAGGAGAAGAATAAATGAAACAAGATGGGATTGGGAGACAAACCATAAATGACTCTTAATCTCACAAAACAAACTGAGGGTTGCTGTGCTGGGGGGAGGGGGGTTGGGAGGGGGGGGTGGGGTTATGGACATTGGGGAGGGTATGTGCTATGGTGAGTGCTGTGAAGTGTGTAAACCTGGCGATTCACAGACCTGTACCCCTGGGGATAAAAATATATTATATGTTTATAAAAAATAAAATTAAAAAAAAAATCCAGGGAAATGGATTCCCCCTTAGAACATTTGGAGAGGGAAAAAAAAATATGGGATGATGACAGAAGGAGATGGAAAATATTAATGTACATTTCCTTTTTCCACTTTCCTCCTCCTACACCTCCTAAATTAGGGGTATTTTCAAGAGGATGATTTCCTTTTTTCCCCCCCTTTTTTTAAAAAAGGATTTTATTTATTTGAGAGCGAGAACGAGAGAGAAGATGGGGGATGGGGTGGGGGCAAGGGCAGAGGGAGAAGGGGAGGGAGAAGCAGACTCCACTAAGCAGGAAGCCTGAGGCAGGGCTCAATGCCAGCACCCCAGGATCCTGACCTGAGCTGAAGGCAGACGCTTAATCAACTGAGCCACCCAGGTGCCCCGAAAGGGTGATTTTCAACTTGGTTTGGCTGCTACCAAATGCAACCTCCAAATCCCTTCCTTACCAATTCTACCACTTATCAGGATATAAGGGTGACCTGGCTGAAACACCTGTCATCTTTTTTAGTGTTCAATATTTAAGGCTCTCCAAAATCCTGTAGGGGACTTTAATTAACTGTATTTTTAGATTAACTTGAAACAGCTAAGGGGGAAAGCCCTCCTTCATTACATAATACTGAGAGCACTGTGCACGTAGGAGCTGCTCTCTCAGTCACTGAGGCTCAGGGACAGAGCCTGGGCGCTCCTTGGCTGATGCTGCCCTCTCAAGGACAGCCAGATGCATAAACCCAGACATCTGTGTACGGAACCTGCACTGAATGTGCCTTTATATGACCTTCTCTGAGCAAGTATGAGAGCCAGCCTTCAGGTCCCACTGCACTCTTCTCCCAGTTCCCCACAGTGGAGCTGGCCAGAGGGATTCTCAAGGCCCGAGGGCTCATACTTACTTGAGGATGTCTTTAAGTATCAAGTTGGGTCTTCTCATCTTGTTCTGAGCTCGGGAGTACCATTGCAGAGAGGGTCTCGACCGATCACTTCTCAGTTTCACACAGTTATACTCACTGGGCATTGCTGTGAAGAGAGCAGAAGCCAGGGGCAGGGAAAGGAGGGAGAGTCAGGCAGGTGATGTTTATAAAAAGGCGACACAGCCAGAGCAGGGAGTACTACTCAGCAATAAACAGGAATGAACTTGTGATACCCCCAACAACCAAGTGAATCTAAGGCAACTGAGCCAAGCCAAGACTAAAAGTTTGCGTGCAGCATGATTCCATGTATGTGATACTCTTGAAATGTCAAAATTACAGAAATGGAGAACAGGTTAGTAGCTGTCAGGAGTTGTGGAGGGGTGGGCTGAGTATGGCTGGATGCTTGTGATGATGGAGATATTCTGTGTCTCGACTGTATCCCCATCCACATCCTAGCAGTGATGTTGTACTATGGTTTAGCAAGATGCTGCCAGTGGGGGAGACTAGTAAGGGGTACGTGGGATCTCTGTATTTTCTACAACTGCACATGAAACTATAGTTATCGCCAAATAAAAAGTCTAATGTTTTTTCAAGAGCCTTTACCTTTTGGAGGTGCATGCAGAACTATTTACAGATGGAACAGGGGATCTGCTTCAAAAAAGTCAGGAAGGGGATGGGTGCACGTGGGGGAATGGCTAAGGCAACGCTAGCTTTAAACTGATTGTCAAAGCTCGGCACCGGGTACCTGGGGCTCATTATGCAATATTCTCACAATTTTGTACATTTGAAGTTTTCTATAAGAAAAAAAGTTTAAAGAGGAAGTGTCACATTAGAAACTGAACAAAAGTGTTACATTAAGGAAAAAAATGGCAATTTTAAAAGATATTTTTCTTTAAAAAATTATATGTTCTTGAGTGTACCTGCCTATTCATCCTTTTGAATTCATTGTGTTCTCAAGTTTTTAATTTCTAAATAATATTCTAGGGGGTGTTGTAGTAGAAACCAGTATGTCCACCCCTGTATAAGTTTCCCCCTTCCTCTCAACTTGGTAAAATGATGGATTTTTATTTTTTTATTTTATTTTTTTTTTTAAAGATTTTATTTATTTATTTGAGAGAGAGGCAGTGAGAGAGAGCATGAGCGAGGAGAAGGTCAGAGGGAGAAGCGGACTCTCCATGGAGCTGGGAGCCCGATGCGGGACTCGATCCCGGGACTCCGGGATCATGACCTGAGCCGAAGGCAGTCGTCCAACCAACTGAGCCACCCAGGCGTCCCAAAATGATGGATTTTTAGCTAGGAGGGCAGCCTCCCAGCATAAAGACTACATTTCCCAGCCTCCCTTAGAACTAGGTACGGCCTCATGATTAAGTCCTAGCCAACAGGATGAGCAAAAGTGACGTGTACAACTTCCAAGTTTGCTTCTTTTCCTGCTGGCTGAAATACTGACACAGGGGGAGCCACTCTGGGCCACACAGACAGCATACCACCAACGGATGGTGGAAGAACAGCAGAGTAGGGGCCTGGGTCCCCAGGCAATCCCAAGGACAGAGCCGCCATTCTACCTTGGGCTGCCTGCCTCGGGGCTCTCAGAAGATGGAGAAAAACCGCTGTCTTACTTAAACAATTGTAATTAAAAGTGAAGCCATAGCTTGGCTAATGTAGGCACCTATTAGAGTATGCTATTATGATAAATGTATATATTAAGAAACAATATCTTTACTACAGTCTTTCAGCCAAGAGGCAGTTGTATATGTCATTACACACTTGATTTCCATTCAAGTTGTGTCATTTCCTTTGAAAAAAATCTTTTACCAAATTGATGTTCAAGTAGTTAATGTTCTTGCTACTGGAAACAACCTCTCCCTCAACTCCAATTCTACCTGTGTAGCAAGAACTTTCCTAGATGTGCACCTTCTGAATAGTTTCAAGAAGCAGTGCCAAGGACCTCACTAGCAAGCCCTTGCTGAAGAACAGCTGAGACCTAGAAATGTTCAAACACCATAACTGTGGGGTACTTTAACACGTGGCCAGCCAACTGGTAGGAACTAGCAGGCGACCCACAACCAGTACATATACAGTTTCTAAGATGTCTGTTTTTCCAGCCAGAATGACATGCCATTCACCCCAAGGCGGACCTCCAGTAAACAGTGACTGCAGTGTCAGAGAGGAGCCCATCTCCGCCTCTGCCTGTCTCTGCTGTGCTGGACAGCGCCGTCCTGAGTAAGCCTGTGAAATTCCCTTCCCGGGAATGGCCCACCCACTTCCTGATGAGCTGTGACTGTGGGGCCTCCTGGTAGAAGACAGCAAGACAGGAGAGAAGCAGCCCTTCCTGTCCCCTGATAGAGCGCAGCCTCTGGCAGGGGCGGTGACAGGCACAGGCAAGAGAGGGTGACTACATGTGACTCCAGCGGCATCGGTGGGCATTTAGCATCCTCAGTTTCTACTCAGGAGAAGTGACGGCACCTCCAACAGCTTTGTGACAAGTACAAGCTTCAACCCTGGATGACAGAAGCTTCCTGATCTCTGGCTAACACTTCTACACCTCTTTTTTAAAGATTTTATTTATGTATTTATTTGAAAGAAAGAGAGAGAGAACAGGCAGAGGGGCAGAGGAAGAGGGAGAATCTCACGCAGACCCCAAGCTGAGCCCTGAGCCCAACGAGGGGCTCGATCTCATGGCCCTGAGATCATGACCTGAGCCGAAAGCAAGAGTCAGATGCTCAACCAACTGAGCCACCCAGGCGCCCCTGGCTAACATTTCTTTCTCACTTGAATTTTCCAGCCTGCTGCCGTCTTTGCCATCAATCCCCTGCATGAAAGTCCTCCCTGCCCGAAGCACATCCGTGGTTTCAGGTTTCCTGCTGGGCACTGACTGCCACGGCAGATGGTGCTCCCCTGCCACCAAGTGGGATTGTTCGAGGAAGGGAGGGGCTCTGAGGGCAGCAGAGTCTGCCGTCCTGAACCCCTTCCTCTTCTCACTGTCACTGCCACACAATACAATCCATGCAAATGCTTAAAAACAAAAACAGGTGTTTTGGGTTTTTTTTCTAATCACACGGGAGAGGATCTCAGGAGAGGGAGTGTGAGAATACGGGATGCGCAGCCTGACGCCTGGGCTCAGCTCCTGCACTTACCAGTGGGGAAGCCTGGGGCAAGTCACTCTCACTCCTGCAAGCCCAGTTTCCTCATCTGTAAAATGGGGGTGGTCACATTACCTACCTCATAGGACTCACGTGGGGAAAGGGGTCACCCATCACAAATCCTGTGTACGTGCTGGTTGTCGCTACTATTATCACACAGAAAGGGACCTTACAGGCATCCACTCTCATCTGACAAGATTCATCTGTTGGGGCTTTAAGGCTCATGTCTTTTGGTCACCCTTATTTCCAGACGCAGTTTTGGCTCTAGCTCAATCATGGAGTCCTTTTTTCCATCCGTTCCATTTTCCTTCCTGGTGTTTCTAGAGAAGCAACATCCTCCCGAAGCCCCATGCTCTCCCCCAGGGTCTGGTCCTGGCCAGTAGCCTCGCTCTCCCCCAAAACCTCTCTCAACCTGTAAAACCTCTAAATGCTCAGGGCTCACAGGCCCCTCACTGGCCCTGCTCCCTGTGAGAGCCGAGCCACTCCCAGCCTGTCTACCTTCCTTCACTCCATCTGCACACCATGCCTGGGATACCTTACACCAACACGTCCTCTAAAACCTCTTGAACCTTCTTTTAAAATCCCAGACATACATCTTATGACTCAAGGGTCCTGGTCTCTACCACCAGTCTTCCCCTCGTCCCACAAATACTCACTCCAAGGCTTCACCACCTGCCTTTTCCTCACCACCTCAAGGGAGAGACCCCCCCAAACCCCTATCTCTGTGCGGACCTCTCACTTAAGTTCAGACTATGTGTCCGACAACCTACCTGCTGTCTTCACCTTAGACATTATGAAGGAGAACCTGGCATTTTCCTCTATTCCTTACATCATTTGGAAGCTGTGCCATCCACTCAGCCATCTAAGCTGAAAACCTCTGTCACAGAGGTTTTCAACTCAGGCTTCTAACTTTCATTCCTGGCCCAGTCAATCTCCAGAGGCTCTCGCTCATACCTCCTTGAACTTTCTTTTTTTTCTTTAAGATTCTGTTTATTTATTGGACAGAGACAGAGATCACAAGTAGGCAGAGAGGCAGGCAGAGAGAGAGGAGGAAGCAGGCTCCCCGCTGAGCAGAGAGCCCGATGCAAGGCTCGATCCCAGCACCCTGGGATCATGACCTGAGCTGAAGGCAGAGGCTTAACCCACTGAGCCACCCAGGTACCCCCTTCCTTGAACTTCTGATGCCCAATGACATTCCTCCAATGGTCAAGTCCCTGGAATCCATCTTGATTCTCTCCCCTCAGAGCCATCTTTCTAAAATATGTATCCGTTGAATGGTTTCCAGCTCGTCTCAGGTTTTATGACTCCCGGTGACAAACCTGTCACACTCTGGCCACAAAAAAATACTGTTAGAAGCCTGGATGTGCCAGAATGCTACCTCAGTGCCTTTGCACATGATGGAATTCCAGTGGGAATCCCAACAATCTGCCTGGTGAACCACTTTTCATCTTTAAACCCTTCTCCCCTATGAAGATCATTTTTCAACACTATGGCTATCCCCAGATACTTCCTCATCTTTGTTGACTGCAATGAGCTAACACTGTCTGTGTATATCTTAGGTTTCTTCTATCATTCTGCAAGTACCTGGAAGATGAGCTGCAGGGCCAGAACTCTGTTTACCTTTGTATCCCCAAGACCTAGGACAGAGCTTGGCACATAGCAGGTCCTTAGGAAACATCTCGCATGGATGGAATGTACATTACATGCCCATGACCTGTCTTCAAACAAGATAAGCATCCCCCAAAAATGTATCTTCCCAAAAATATCTAAGACAAAAACTGAAAAAAAAGTTAACAAAATTATAATAGTAAAGAATAAAGTATAAGCTCTACAGAAACATCTACAATGTCCAACAACAGGGAATCTGTTGATAAATGATCACTGCAGAATCTGTGGAATCTGGGACCACAGCCTCAGCACCACCTGGGAGCGTGTGAAATGCAGAGTCTCTGGCCCCCCAGATCTGCTAAATCAGGGGAGCCATATGATGAAAGTTTGAGAAGTACTACTGAAGTACCAGGTACACACTTTAAAAAAAAAGATTTTATTTATTTATTTGAGAGAGAGTGAGTTAGAGAGAGGGCATGAGCAGAGGGAGAAGAAGACTCCCCACTGAGGAGGGAAGCCCCATGCGGGGCTCGATCCCAGGACCTGAGCCGAAGGCAGCCGCCTAACCAACTGAGCCACCCAGGCGCCCCGGGTACATATATTTATTGACACAGAAAGATACTGTAAGAAAAAAAGTCATTTTATAAAAATATATAGACATATAGGTAGAATCATGTTCTAGGATGTTTCCATTCAAGGTAAGAGAATCTGACTTCCCACCGAGTTTCATCAAATCCTCTACTTGAGCCTGGAAGGTATTCTTCTGATTTACAAGAGACCACGTGGATTCCATGCTCCACAGCCATCACAAATGGAGGGCCAACCTGGGTCATCTCCACGAACTTACAGCTGACATACAGCTAGGTAAGTGGCCTTGAGACGCTCCCTCAGAGAACCTGGGATTTACCAGTTCATAGTCTTGCGCAACACCCACACTGTTCATTCACTTCTTTCATCTTTAAGACGAAATTAAGAATTAAATTAAATTTAAGAAGAAATTAAGAATTCGGTGGAGGACGGGTTGCATTAAAGGTTCAGGTACACAAATGTTAAGCCATGGGTGTGTTTTGTTAACAACTGCATAATGGTGCACCATTAATCCAAGAGTAATTATACTTTTACTTAACAAAACGATCAGAATGCAGGAGAAGACTGTTTATATATCCGAAAGTATATATAGGTATAAAGATATTGAGAAGTTATCAACAATTGCTATCAGCAATTGTGGGTAAGTTCACTTTCCATTTCACATTCTTTTTATACTACCTGAATTCTGTGTGTTGCTACTTTTATTTCTGAAAGCTTAAAGCCATTTTCATGGGGGTGGGGGAGGAGGGTCCGTACGCTATGATGAAAAGAAATCTGAAAACCACTCAACAAAAAATATTCTTAGGAACCTGAAGCATCTCTTTAGTGTGTTAGGCACAATATCTCATAAAAAAGCAGTTAAAGGCGAAAAACTCAAAACTAAGTTTCTGTATTTGGGGGCAGTGTGCTGAGCTGGTAAAAGTATATATTTATGGAGAAGCAAACTGAAGAACGTTGACACTCAGCAAGTCCAGCTGTCTGAGGAGCAGGCACTGAGCTCCCTCCCCCTGCCATTCTGTGTGTTCGAGCCTCACACCCAGCTCGACCTGAACATCAGAGGGCTTCAAAAAACTGCTGAGTGACATCAGTGGATGAACGAAGGGTGACAGAGGCTCTCTTAGAGCTTCAGAGGGCTCACACTCACCTGCCAGGCCTGGCATCTGCAGCCTGAGCTGGAGAAGCAAGGTGTCCCAAACATTTCCCCTCCGCTAAAGCTCTCCTCACCCCCACCTGCCCACCCACCCCCGCCAACTCTGCATTCACTTTGGTGATCTGGACCCTCCGTCTGTTCAACTCATTACCTAATGTAAAGAATGCTTAGTTTAGAATGATAAACTACTACTAGACATGCCCTACTTACCAAAACCACCTAAGTAACGTTTCCTAGATGCATGCTTAATTTTTCCTTTGCAACACTCACTATCATGACACATGTTATTTATAAAGTTCTCCTTTTGTCTCTTATCCCCCCAACCAGAATATGGATGACATGGAGACAGGGATCTTCCCTTCACTCATCACTGAATTCACAGTGCCTAGGATGTTAAGAGGCTCATAATAGGCATCTAGTACATATTTACTGAATAAATACTCAGTTTCTTATGAGAGTTTCAGAAGTGATGGTGGTTTCAGGCATTCCTCCAAGGCCTTTTGTTGGCAGGCCATCACCAATGGCCTGCCTATCTTCTTCCCTCCTATGGCAGCCTCCTGTCCTCCTTCCCCATCTCCTTCATGGTAGCTCTTTTCCTACCATCTCCTCCAAGTGCTAGGGCCCCAGGGCTTCTAGGTTTGACCCTCTTCTCACTCAGACTGCCAGGGTAAGAGCCTCCACGTCACAGCTTTGCTAACCATCTTTATGCAGAAAAGACTTGGCTTTCAAAATTATGTATTTCTACTCACACACAAAAACATAACATATTCTCAAATGCTCATATGCCTGATGAAGAAATAATCCTTGTTAAGGTCCCGATGGGTTAAGGGCAAGGTCCATGCTTTCAGTCCATTTGTAGAAATGGCATTAACATTTTCCAAATTAAGAATTAGTGATTCGAGGCAAGAGTAGAATAGGCACCACCAAGCAGGACAGGAGGAACTGCCAACTTACCTATATAATTACTGGTACAAGAGTGGACAGGGCATTCATATTTAGTGGGAGAAAAGCCTAGGCAGGATGTCACTAAATCCCAACAATACTTACTTCACTGGACTGCTGTGCATTTAACCTGCCAAAGGTCACGCCTGGAGAAGGGGATGAGAATTCAGACCCACATCTCTTCATCTCTAAGTCCATGCCCTTCCACCTGGGGATGCTTAGAAACGGTAGATATGCATGTATATGAGGGGTGTTTTGTTTCTAATAATGAAGGCTTGATGAAGCATAGACTGTTAGAAACAAAAATCTGAACTTGGAAGGCAGTGAGGAAGCCAATGTGGCCGTGGTGGGCTGCCTGGGAAGGCGAACAGGTACAGCTCCGATGTGAATATGGCAGCTGAAAGAGCATGCCTGGGAAGGTAGGAGGTGTCTGAGAGCAGAGGACTTCACGGCAGCAGAGGAGGAACACCAGCCTGCTGCCTGCTAGGCTGCCGCCCAGAACAGAGAAGCAGGGTACTGGACGCTTGCTGCTGTCCGGATGAAAGGGGAGCCCACGCCCCGCCCTGGTGAGGAATGGGAGGAAGGAACAGGACAGAGCTCTACTGAGAAATGATGAAAGGAAGACTATCAGCGGCAAGAAGTGTGCAAACAGAAAGCTGCATCCCAGTTCTGGAAAGACAGCGACGGAAGTCAATTTTTGAAGATTTGCGGTGATGTGATTACTATGAGGTGATAAAGAACTAGACAGAGAGACCCAGGAAGCAGTTGGAAGTATGGCTTGAGGATCGACAGAACATCCAGCCCATCAGCCAGCGCTGCCCACGAGGTCCAAGAGAGTGAAGCCCTAAGACATCCACAGTATGAAATAAATTAACTTCTCCTTGAACTAGACCAGTACGAGTTATATACCATCCAGGGAAAGCTGAGAAAATAGTTACTCAAATTGTGTTTGGGGTTTTGTGTTTTAGATGAAGACTTCTACTTGCTAAAGAAGAACAGAAGACAAGCCAGGAAGCCTGCGACTGGGGAGAAGCCCGCTTTGGGGTGCACAGACACGGGATGTGTCACGGTGCCCAGGAGAAGGCCCAGCACAAGCGGAGGGCACAGCAAAGAGGAGCTGGGTGGGGAGGGAAGAGGCACACTGTGGGCAGAAGAAAGGGAATGAGCAAAGCACAAAGGCCTGGTTAATTTGGGGAACAGCAAATGACTGGGTATAGCTGAGAAAGTACGGCCTGGGATGGGGGTAGGGTTGCAGGCAGGAGGTAAGGCAATATCGTGGTCCTGTTGGGCATCCAAGGGCTGGTGTCAGATCCGGGCTGTGAGTGCTGGCTGCTAACAGCACACATCAGCCCCCACTCAGCAGATCTGCCCCACAGCTGAGGGGTACAAAAGGCTAGCCCTCTGGCCTCTAGGTGGGATCACTCTGGGAGGGCAATTTAAGCTCCAGCACTCCCTGAGGGATCATATGGGAGCACAGATTTGTTCAGCATCTCTCCTTGTCTTCCTACCCAACCCCAACTTGGTGCCCTTTCTCCTGGCAGCCCCCTCAGTGAACCAGGGGTCCCTGAAGTCTTGTTTCAGGCTCTGCTTCTACCAAACCTGGCCTAAGACAGACCACTAGGTCAGCAGGTCAATGCATGCAAGACCACAGAAGGTCATTCAAGAGGGGTCAAGAAACGTGCAGGACAATTGCAGGGAAAGGAGCATAGCTAACAGAAGAGCGATGGCAGAGCCTGAGATGGGAGGCTGGTGGGGAGCCAGCACAGGGTTCTCAGCTGCAAATCCTGTGTGCCGCAGCAAAGACAGCGGCAGCCAGGGGTGCGGGGAGGGGGGAGAGGAAGGGCTTGGGCTGCAGCATCAGCAGGGCTTGGGATGGATCAGAGGTGCTTGGCACCCAGGAGGGAAGATAGTTCAAGTGACAGGGAAGATGGTGGAGTGCTCTAGAGAGAGGTCACAAGGATGGAAGCTTCCATTTCTTCTGCCCACGGCGTGCCTTTTCCCTCCACACTAAGATCAGTTTGGTTCTGCTGAGTCCAAAGTTCTGTTGGGCCATCAGGCTGATAAATCCTGTGGACAGCTGCAAACGAAGGCTTGGGGCTGTCGGGAAGGATCTCACCTGGATTAGCAGTCAGGGGGTGTCCTTGGCTGCAGGTAGCAGAAACCTGGGTATCATGGCTTTTAGCCAAGTGGGGGTTTCTTTTTCTCACAGAACAGGAAGTCCAGTGACAAGCAGGCCAGGGCTGGTATGCCACAGATGTCCCCAGCTCCCGCCAGCCTCGGTACATGGCCAACCTCTGCCCCACAGTCCAGGCAGGAAGGAGAAGAGGGATGAGACGGAAAGGAAGGGGCAACACTATATCAGGAGAGGGAAAACTGCCCCGGAAACACACAGGCTTCCGTCTATATCTCTTTGGCCAGAACGACATCCCATGCCTACCCCCAGCTGCAGAGTTTGCCAGGAACTTTTCCCAAGCTGGGCTGGCTGCTTCCCCAAACAAAATGAGGGTTCTGATGGTAAGGAAGGAAAGGGGGTATGTATAGTGGTCAATCGCAAGATACACCACGACTGAGATAAGGTCCTGGGGCATCTGGATAAAGGTGGTAGTTAAGACCGCTCTATAGAGATAAGGTCCCCAATTGGAAGACAAAGTGCAGAGCCCTCTTAACCCCGGGAAGCCCACCTGCCAGGGGTTGGGGAGGAAAGGAAGCAGCACAGGATGGACTGCCGGAAATCAGAAAAGGAAATATTAAGCAAAATCAGTAACTCTGATGTGACGATTCCATGCCTGGGTTCAACACAGTCTGAAATTCCAATTATTTAAGAAAGCAGCACGCTAGTTCCTAAGCAAAATGCATTTTAAATTGCTTTACCCTAAATAAGTAATACGGGTGCCCGCAGCAAAAAGAGGTGATTTCTAAAAGTTCACTTTATCAATTCTGTGAAAATGCAGAGATGGCCTGACAGACTGAGTCTGGAATGAGTCCCTTCCTTCCAGAAACCCAAGGTCGAGGGGAGTGAGAACAGGAATATATCCACAGTGGGGGTGGGGGGGGGGAGCTGTGGGACCAAGGAGACTTCAGAGGTGTGGTTTCTGCCATCCCACATGCACACACACAGTTTAGTCCCAGAGCTGACTTCCCAGGCCAGCTCGTCAAAGCGCAAACCCATCTGTGGACACGGGACAAACATGGCAGGGCTGGGGCCTGGGATCTGCAGAACAGCGGGTCCAAGTGAAGTTCTCCAATCAACTTTCTCCTACTCTCACCCTCCAGGGAGAGACTGCGGAGAGTAGGGGAGCAGCGTTTTCACCAGAAAAGCTCAAGATTACACCAGGCCAGAGCCTTGCCTGTGGCTTCCAGAGCCCTCGTGGACATGTTATTCCTCTCCTACTGATTCTAGGAGTCAACCTGTCCTCCTTATCCCCCCAAGCAGACAATCTAGGTGGCTAATTCCAAACCAGTTCTAGCTGTGGAACTTTTTGTTTGTATGAAAGCTCACTTAGAACCCTAAGACATAACACACATGAGCACACAACTGGGGGCGCCTGGGTGGTCAGCTGGGGGAGCATCCGACTCTTGGTTTTGGCTCAGGGGATGATCTTAGGGTCATGGGGTCAAGCCCCACGTTGGGCTCCAGGCTCAGTGGGAAGTCTGCTTGAAATTCTCTCTCCCTCTCCCTCTGCCCCTCCCTCTCACATGCTCTCTCTCTAATTAAAAAAGTCTTTAACAAAAGAAAAAGGAAAAGAAAAAGAGGCATACAATTGACCTTTTGCAAGGTTTCTCCACCTTAGCACGGCTGACATTTGGGGCTGGGTAATTCTTTGCTGTAGAAGACTAATCTCGTGGAGGGCATCTTGTGGATGAAGTTTAGTAGCATCTCTGGTCCTCCCCTTCCCCAGCTGTGACAACAAGCCATCTCCAGACATTGCTGAATGTCCCCTTGGGGGGGGGGCAAAATTGCCCCCGACGTTACCCACTGGAATAAAATCACTGTCTATATTAACATTCCAAACATCGCCACATTTTTAAAGTATCAAGGGTTATTAAACACTGCAAAAGCTGAAAACTCAAGACCGTGGATGACAAACTGAAAATACTTGAGTTTCAGTATGTAGTCTTTTTAATGTTTGGTTTGGGTGGCTCGGTCTGAAGAAACCTGATTCATCAAAGTAAGTGGTCGTGTTCTCACCTGTACAACGTGCCAGCCAACAAGCAGGCAGAGGCCTGCATTCACACAGCAGCAAGGTGTGGCCGGGGACAGAAGGCACACACACACCTTCCTGGATCCAAGCGACCCATGCAGAATACCATTAACCACCCCACTCCACTTCCACCATCAAAGGGGAGAATTCTCTGCACAGTCCTTTCCTGTTTCCACTGGGCAGGCAGTGTCTTACTTGTCTTTTAAGAATAGAAAGTTTCCCGTGTGTTCAAAACCACAGAGGAAGTGTGGGTTTGAGCTCTGGGGTTGAGAACACACCCAACCACCTCCCATCTTCTAGGATTTGTTCCAGCGAACTTATCAGTGCCTTCCACCAGATGAGAACAGGGAGGGATGGTTCTCTGTGAACCAGGAAGGGGCTCTCACCAGACACAGGATCTGCCAGTATCTTGATCATGGACTCCCCAACTCCAGAACTGAGAAATGAATGTCTATTGTTTAAGTCAATAGAAATAAACAAACAAATAATCAGTGCCTCCACCACTGCCCTGGCAAGCTGATCAGGCCCAGGAGCCACGGGAGGGGGCTATGAAGGACGCAGGGTCCCAGACCTCACCCCATAATGTCCCACCCAGTAGGACCAAGGAAGGACACCCCATGTGCAGTTTAACCAAATCCACCGAGTTATGTGGGCGTGGCACTTTGAGAAACTCTGCAGCTAGTTCCTCAGAGCTGTAATTAACAACAGATTAAATCTGTACCGTTAGCCTAAAGACTTTCAGATCCTCCTACCAACTGTGCAGTTGTACGAGGACCTGTTTTCTGAAATGGAGAACAAAAGTGTTGCTTCCTGAATGCAGTCTACACTCTACTAATTTTGACCACCAACTAAAATGCAAGCACGTCAGTGATTCTGAGGCACACTTTTGAATCTCTTACTAATCAACCAGTATTCCTCTATGGTTGAGAATACATGGTGACTGTCATTCAGCTGCTGGCTTTCTATGTGTTTAAAAGTGCTGAAGCAGGGACATCTGGGTGGTTCAGTCGGTTAAGCGGCTGCCTTTGGCTTGGCTCATCACCCCAGGGTCCTGGGATGGAGCCCCCACCCCACCTCTGGCTCCCCTCTCAGGGGGGAGTTTGCTTCTCCCTCTTCCTCTTCCCTCTGTGCGCTCTCTCTCTCTCTCTCTCTCAAATAAATAAATAAATAAATAAAATCTTTTTTTTTTTTTTAAGTGCTAAGGCAATTAATTCCGAGTCCTTGGAATACATAAACATTCTCCAAAATTAGAACATACCCTGGAACTGCACATGGTATTTCTCCAAGATTTTCTCGAGGTGACAAAGATGTTGATAGGGCTGCGCCTCTCACAGGATCAAATCCAGAGCCCTCTCCCCTCCCCACCTTTCTTTCTCCTTCCCCTCCTCCTCACTCCCCTTCTGCCTAGAGGCCTCCTGCTCCCATCTCCAACCTCAGGGTCTTCACTTGCCTCTGTCCCGCCTCCAGGTGGCTCTCTTCTTCACCCTCTTTATTCTGGTCTTTGTCCAAAAGTCGCCCTCCTTGTAAAATAGTGTTCCCACCCTGAGCGCTGCTACTCACTCCTGCTTTACTTCACTGCACTCATTACTACTCATACCTATTTGCCTATTGTCTGCTCTCCCCACTAAATATAAACTTCTGAGAAAAGGGGGCTCTAGCAATTTCGTTCACTGCTATAACCTCAAGACCTGCAACAGGGCCTAGCACAGAAAAGGCTCTAAACCCTTGCTGCAGGAAGGAAGTGACAAATGAATGAAGGCACTCATCAGAGGCCTGCATCCAGGTCCCTGCAGAACAGCTAACCCAAAGTTGGCATGGTCCTCACAAGAGGTGGACAGGAAAACCAGATCCTTCCCTGTGTCCAGATATCACAACCACTGGGCATTTGTGAAGCGTCCAAAGCACGTCTGATGCAGGGAGAACAGGGATGGGAATCACTGTGTGTGTGTGTGTGTGTGTGTGTGTGTGTGTGTGTGTGTATGCACTGGGGAACAGAGATAAAGTCAAATGACTGTCCCACCCACCTCCATGGGAAATAAAAGGGGCAGCTGGATTTGTTCTGTTTTTTTTAGGAGGAGAGGAAAGAGATAAAAGAGTCAACAGTTTGGCAGTTTGATAATGGCCAAGTCACCCCTTGTAGGATGCTTGCTAATACGTAAAAAGCAGGGTCGGAGGAGAACATTTCTACTGCCTCTTCTTCCACTGGGATTTATGAGTCTCACCTACGTTTAAAGTAAGAACAGGAAACATAAAACTTAGCTGATTCAATGGACACTCCTACATGATGACCATTTACAAAAGAGAAATAGGACACTGGAATAAGTGGAGGGAGATGGATTAAAAAAAAATAATAAAAAGGGAAAGAGAAAGTTGCGGGGAACACAGTGTGGAGAAAATGGAGTGGGGGCTGGGGGATAGGAAATTCTAGGAAAGGAGAGCTGGAAAGGAAAGACAAACAGCAAGGAGGAATAGAAGCTTCAGTGTTCTTATCATGGTCTGTTCCCTGGCGCTGGATGGTTTCCCAGGAACTCCTCTCTGCAAATTCTGATACACAGACCCACCATAGACCTTCTTTAGGCCCTAACTCAGAGCTCCCCTTTGGAATCCAAGAACTGCCCCCGCCACCCTTGCCCCCCAGGAGAGACTCCAGCCACAGCAGAGAAGGTTGCCCTAAAGAGCATAAAAGGCAGTGGGGGTGGAAAAGGACCCTCCCCCTTACGCAGAACATAGTAAATGCAGGATTTCTGCCAGATCATCTAACCTGAGGGTCTGTCAAGGCAGGAAGGAGGACCACCTTTAATGTGCTGATGCCAAGGCTTTGGGTAAGGCACACCATCCGAGGGCCTGGTGCCTTCTTTGCTGGCAAGCACTCGACCGGAGCATCTTGGTGAAGTGTGCTGAGCTCACGTATCAACACTCTCCACTGTGTTGAAATATATTTCTGAAGCTACAGTCTGCCTGCGAAGCCTCTTTTGCAGGACAGCTGTAGGTGGGGTGGGGGTGGAAGCAGGACCAAAGTCTAAACCAAGCAAACGTGGGGATCAGAGCTATCCGAGGACAGCCAGCAGGAGCAAAGTCTCTAGAACTGGAGCAGCATCAGACAGCGGAAGAAAGAAACCTTTCCGTCAGGCAAAGCTGCACCATTAATGCTCTGCCACCCCGTTTTCTGCCGATGCCAGGGAGAGCCAACCCAACGGCAAAGAGAGTTCAGTGTTACACGAAATGTCTTCACTATTGACCAGGAAAGGGGGGACCCCATGAAAAGCCCCCATGTGCCCTCTGTTGCTAGACTGGCCACAACACGACAACCTGTGGGCTTCTGAGGTGTTAAGCTCTATTTTTCGACATAACCTCAAACTGACAGAAAGATGGCAAGAACAGTACAAAAAATTCCTATACACCTTTCACCCAGACTCCCCAACTGTTAACAACCTACCACATTTGCTCTGTCATTCTTTATCATACAAGAGAATATCCACATTACCTTTTTAACTGTTTGAAAGTAGTTGAAAACGACATATTCCCCCGCCCCCCCAATATTTTAGTATTTCCTAAAGACAGGGATATTCCCTTACACAACCACAACATAATGATAAAAATCAGGGAACTGTTACTTCAATACCATCTAAAGACCTGATACAAACTTCTTGAGTAGTTCCAATAATGGTCTTGGAGCAAAAAGGATCACATGTTGCCATTCAACTGTCATATCTTTTCAACCCCCCTTAATCTGAAACAGTTGCTTTATTTTTCATGACCTTGGCATTTTTTTTCAAAGATTTTATTTATTGATTTGACAGAGAGGCAGGCAGAGAGAGAGAGAGAGAGAGAGAGAGGGAAGCAGGCTCCCCGCCGAGCAGAGAGCCCGATGTGGGACTTGATCCCAGGACCCCGAGATCATGACCTGAGCTGAAGGCAGAGGCTTAACCCACTGAGCCACCCAGGCGCCCCAACCT
The DNA here is from genome assembly GCF_010015895.1 of Lontra canadensis. Classification (NCBI taxonomy): domain Eukaryota; kingdom Metazoa; phylum Chordata; class Mammalia; order Carnivora; family Mustelidae; genus Lontra; species Lontra canadensis. Next base: position 1,394,584 of record NW_022631065.1, on the reverse strand, counting down.
TGGCATTTTTTGAAAAATACAGCCCAGTTCTTTTATAGGATGTCCATCAGTGGAGATTTGCCTACTACTTCATGTTTAGACTCAAGTTATACATTTTGTGACAAAATATCACAGACTAATGCTGGGCTCCTCTCGATGCCTTTTCTCAAGAGGCAATAATGCTGATCTGTCCTGCTGCTGGTGATGTTAAATTTGATCTACTGGTTGGAGTGGTGGAAGGCAGGTTTCTCCACTGTAAAGCTACTATTTTTCCTTGGTAATTACTAAGTAACTTGATGGATGATACTTAGACAAAGTAAATATCCCCTTTCTCATCAAATACCTAGTTCAGCACCCACAGGTGGATTCTTGCCCCAATAAGGGTAAAATCCTATGTGAGGACAAACAAGGTCAAACTTCAGGGAAAAAAACTAGGGCTGGTTGAAGGAATGATTCAGAGAAAGAATTAGCATGTGAGACTTAATTCAAATAACTCTGGCTTAGGTTCATTCCTAGCAATTAAGGAGAAAAAACAAAAACACCACTAGATTTACTTTTGAGAGTACCCCTGAGCATCCATGAGCATGCTAGTTTCTTTCATGGTGAGCCACGCCTGCTGGAAACTCAGCCTTTCAATTCACAAGGTGTCCCATCGTGGTCAAAAGAGACACCCATGTCCAGAGAGTTGATGGCTGGAGTCATCCCCACCCTGGGGCCCAATTCTTCAGGGGCAATGCTGGGGGCTCAGCCCGGTGACTCATGGCATGCCATGGCATGGTGCAGGAAGGTATGTTTGAAAACAAACACCTCCAACTCTCTACTGCCTTAGATGAGCCACAGTCAGGCTTAGGAACCCCAATTTGGCTTATTTAAGAAGTATTTTTTTATAGCTGTATTATCACAAAGTGAGAAACTTCAGAAATTCTTTGACAGTGGAAAGAACATTTTGAAATCACATCCTGGTTATCATACCACAACCCGGTAATACACACTCTTAACATTCAGGTCTATCTTCTGTCAGTCTTTGCTCTTGGTAACGTATATTTTTATCAGGGCTGGGATCAAGCTGTCCACACCAGCCTTCTTCAAGCTGGGCTCCACTAGAGAATTAGGCCCAACAGAAAAGGATGTGAAAAGCTATTTTCTCAACTCTCCCAAGGATGGCCTATAACTAGAATCATTCCAGAAGCACAGAAGAGAAGTTAATTCATTATCCATGATGGCTGCCTTAGAGGAGGAGGGCTTAATTCTTCTACAGAGCCCAGTTGCGGGGGGCTGGTGCATACCGTGGGATAATTTGCTCTATTTCCCTAATCATCCTTTAAATAAACATTTAATAAGGCACCAGGCACTGGGGATATAAAGATAAATATGGCACGGCCCCTTTCTTCTTTAAATGAATAATCCAGCCAGGAAAAGTGAAAATCCCTTCACATGCCAAACACCAAACAGCGCCATGACAGAGGGCCACCCAGGAACTGTCACTTCCCTCGCAGACAGCAGGGAGGCTTTCCTGAGGCGATGATGGGCAAATGAGTCCCTAAAGGAGGAGCAAGACTTCAGAGACAGAAGAGAGGAAGAGGCATTCCAGAGGGAAGGAAAGCCATGCCAAAATGCCCAGAGAGACAGGCTCCAGCCCAATCACAGGGGACCTGGTGAGAGTGGCAGAAGATGCAGCTGAGAAGGAACCAGGCCCTCCCAACTGGCCCCAGAGGAGGCGGCACCGGCGGCCCTAAGCAGTTCCGGAGAGGGGGCGCCCAGGTCCCACTGAAAGGAAGGAGGCCAAGAGGAGAGGGTGATCAAGAGTGAGGTCACGGAGATCACTGCAGCTGCGGGAGCTGGGGAAGCCGAGCCAGAGCAGGTGCAGTGAGAAGGAGGCTGATCACGAGACATGGAGGAAGGAACGTGGTGACCAAGCCGGCAGGGACTCCTCTAGCGCCCGGCCAGCTGAGATCTGGCCTGCGTTAACAAACTCAGGCCAGGAAGGGGAAGGAAAGAAAGCAAAGCCCATGCAGGAGGGCACCCCATGGTGCCACCATTCTCTGGGATGGTTGAATGACAGGGGTGAGGGTACCCCTCAGAGGAGGCCAGAGGGAATGAGATGGGACACTGGAGTAAACTGAGGAAAACTGCTCATAGAACCGCCCTCCTTTCTGGGTCCCTCCAAGCTCTGAGAAAACACCTTACATAATAGCTCTCCAGTGGGGGGGCCCCCTGTGGCAGCAAATTATACTTGCGGAACATGTTCCTGGAGAACAAGCCTGGGGTGACCCCATGAATACCACAAACAGAGCAAAACCTAGAAGCTACCTTTCTTTCTTTTTCTTTTTCTTTTTTTTAAGATTTTATTTATCTGAGAGAAAGAGCACAAGAGAGAGCACCAGTGGGGGTCAGGGAGAAGGGCAGAGGGAGAGGGAGAAGCAGACCCCCTGCAGAGCAGGAAGCCTGGGCTCATGACCTGACTTAACCGACTAAGCCATCCAGGCCCACTAGAAGCTACCTTTTTACCAGAAGATTTCTCTCTTGATTTAAAGAAAATACAGGTATTTGGGCTGAATGAGTAATAAATCGGGGAAAATGAAAATCCGTAGAATTGACAATTAACAAAAGCGACTCTGGGACCCAACATAAACAGGCTCCAACATGGAGACCTTCCCCCAAACCTGAGTAAAAAGGGAAACGCAGGGTATGAGATGATGGGAAAGTGTGTGTGTGAGCCCTAAAAGAACCAGGATCCTCCCCCCACCACACACACACACACACACACACACACACACAAAAGGGTTGGGTTCCTGCATTCTGGCATTACAAAAGTGACATCGCCAAACCAGACCTGAAGGGAAGGGAAGGTGAAGACAGTTTACACAGTTATCCAGGATTTGATAAGCCTCACAGTCCTAGAAGAAGCAGACTAGTCCCGTAAAACCCAAATCAGAAGGCAGTAATGACCCTAGAAAAGGGACTGAAGGGACCACAACTGGAACCTGGAGTCTGGCAGGCCTGGGCAGTTTTGAGACTGAAGGAGAGGAAAAAATCCTATAGAAGGAGAAGGAAAGTTTTGTCTGGGCCCCTTTAAGCTCAGAACGAGTGAAATATGTTTGAACTCTTAACACCAACAACACATATTCAGGTCTGTAAGGAACAGGGTTAAAACAGAAAATTTCCTTTTATGCCCCATACACATCCCTTTTACTCTCTGCTCCAAATATTTGGGAAGCCATTATTTGGGCAGGCCCCTAAGGAGGCCCACTGCCATTCACATAACCAGTTTCCGTCAGGCTGGGAATATGGGCCTAGGGCTACAGCAACTAGCAAAAAGAAACTCAGACAAGCAGATCAACCACCACAGTCATTATTTCCACAGTTTTTCTTTCAAATTTATCCTGCATGGGACAGGAAGGCTGCATTACAAGATGTTTTAGATTTGGGGAGGGATGTATGTATGGGAAAGGGTTAGAAAAGGCCCTCCCAGGAAGGAAGGAATAGGTCTCGGTAGACATGGGCAGACAGGGGTCACCTGGGCGGGACAGCAGCGGGAACAGCAGGTACCGAGGGGAAAACTTGGCAGGGAGTTTCTGAAGGTCCAGCCTAGGAGGGAATAATGTGCCGAGAGAAGCTGGAAAAAAAGAAGCAGGCCATGCCGAGGCAGGTTGGAATTTTATCCGGAGATAAAGGAGCAACAGGGAGGGGTGGGGGGCAGGGAGTGAACTGGGATTGGATTTTGGAGGGAGCTCTCTTGAGGTCAGACTGGAGATGGGGAAGTCCTCCTGTGCCCTGAGACCAGTTAGGAGGCTGCTGTGGAGACTCAGGGGAGTGATGATGGTGTCCGGGGGAATGCACCAGCCTGTACTGGGAACAGAGCCATCTCAGCCACCACAGGTGACCTTCTCAAGAACTTCGACAGGAGCTGTTCTCATGCGGGAGGGTCGCTGGTGCCTCCTCACCACCTCCAGGGCAGACTGCCTGAGTCAGAATGCCCCCTAGACCCTTCCTCTAGGCTCTGTCCCCTACAGTTTCTTAACTTCTCTGAGCCTCAAAATCCTCATTTGTACAATGGGAATAATAATGACACCAAACTCACATGGCTTTTGTGAAAATTGAGCTGACATACATAAATATATAAAATGACATAGATATACAAAACATGACACACATACATAAAACATGTCTGGAACAGGTGAGGATAAAGGGAGTCGGTACAGCATTTATCTTTTTTCCTGTCCTATCTATGTGTTGTAGCATGTGGGTCCATTGGGAGGGGTTGAGTTTAACAAGAGGATTTTCACAAAGAGCCCACTGCCTCTTTGCGAACCAAAAAACACTGCTAGATTCCTCTGATCCTAGATTTGCTTGGCAGGCACCTGAACCCCACCACCAGAATGAGCTCTAACTGTCCCCTTTATCAAGACAAATCATCTCAATGTTTACAGGCAAAGATGCAGAGCTGTGCCGTCCAATGCAGTTACCACTAGCCACATGTGGCCGTGAAGTACTTCATATGTGGCCAAACCAAATCGAGATGTGCTCTATATTGAAATTCACACCGGGCTTTGAAGACTGAGTTTGAACAGAAGAATGTAAAATTCCTCACTAACAATTTGTATATTGATTTCATAATATAGTGGACATATTGGGTTAACTAAAATATTTTATTAAAATTAATTTCATGGGGTGCCTGGATGGCTTGGTCGGTTAAGCGTCCGACTCTTGATATCCCCAACTGAGCCACCTAGACCACCCCTCATTGGATCTATTTTAACGGCTATGTTCCTAACTTCTTAATTTAGCTAATTAAATCATTACTTTTTGCTGTTTTTCATGTTAATATGAGCAATTAAGACTGTACATTTCCCCTAAAAACCAAGTCAGTTGCACCTCACAAGTTTTTTTTTTCACAAGTTTTTTTTTAAGTGTACAATTCATCCCACAGGTTTTGACATATATGTTTATTATTATTACTTATCTTTCAAATTTAAATATTTTCAAATTCAAATTTTCAAATTTTTCAAAGTATCTTTTAAAATGGATATAATTTAGTTGCACTATGTTCAGAGAACTTTGTCTGTATGATACTGATTCTTTTAAATATGTTAGGATTTACTTCATGACCAGGTATATACTCAAAGTATAATCTTCACTTCCTGTTTTCTATATAATCAGTGTGATCAAGTGTATTGTTTGCTGGAATAATCCCTTATTTATTTTCAGTCAGCTTGTTCTATCAGTTACTCAAAGATGTATGTTAAAATCTCCCAGTATGCTGGCAGATTTGTCAACTTTTTTTATCCTTCTGTTACTTTTTACTTACATAGTTTGAAGCTGTGTTATCAGGTGCATAAGAGTTTAGAAGTTCTTATGTTATTCAGAAATTGAAACTCGATGTACCTGTTTCTTTTTAATTTTTTAAATGTAGCTACTAGAAAATTTTAAATTATGTTTGGCTTGGGTTATCTTCTCACTGGACAGCACTGGTCTAGAGAAAGGATAAGCAAGGAGCCCACACCAACCAAGTCCTGGAAGACTAAGGACTTGACTGTAGAAAATAATAAGCAAAGAGAAGAGAGTGTTAGCAGCCCTGCTGAAGTACCATACTCTGTCTTCCTCTCTTGCTGCTGGAGTCTAGATAGGAAATGAGACCAAGATGTTTGTGAAAAGCAGAAAGGAGATGAAAAACAAGACAGAAAAGGATGAAAAAGCAGAACATGAGAAAAAGCGGCCAGGGAAGAAGGAATTGTACACATATAATAGAACAACTACTTCTGCTCTGAACTCAATACATTTAAGCCTTTAAATATGAACATGACAGTATTAAAAACAGCCTTAATGTTCAAAAGGCAGAACTATTATTCCACTAACGTAGAGCTTTTTCATTTGTTATTTTTTACCAAATTTCTCTCTTTGAATTAATCATATCATATGATACTTAACTATAATGATTCCAGATACTAAAAACTTGAAGGGAAAAGGAGAAGGATTTGTAGGTTTTAGGAGTTGGTGAACCATCCAATAACTTAATCCTGGATATTTTCTTCATGCCGGAAGAAGAAAACAGAACTATCTTGCATGGCCTCAAAAGACAAACCAAGAAATATGCTTTTCCTTTAGGATGTGGGGGAATTCTTAGCAGAAATCCAGGAGTACAGAGAAGGCAGATCAGAGAAGTAGAAACAAGTACAGAAAGTATGACAGTACAAAAGCAGAGGGAGAAGAGGTTCTCAGAAGTGTTTGCAGCAAGAAGGCTGAGAGCTGAGATATGGTAAAGCAGTTTGGCCAGAGAAACTCTTCCCTGACAACATTGCTTTTGTTTTCCCCTCAGCTCCGCCTGTCCTGCTGCCTGACTTGGGAGACTGGGGCATAGAGGTAACTGCACTTGCCGTGAGCATATGGGACATGGGCCATAGCCAAGTAGAAACGGATCATGACTCCTGGTGGGACTCCTGCCTCCCTCCTTAGTGAAAAGTCAATGTTCCATCCATCAGCTAATAGAAGTATTACTAACCCTATACTAATAAAAAGTAACCACTAATTACCATTTAATAACCATATTGATCACTATGCTAGTAACAATGTAATTATTCAAAAATTGGAATAAAATAGCTTTGCCTGCAGCTCCCAAAGTGGAGTACACACGCCCATGGCCCCTTTATTACACACTGACCGTACGCCCATCAGAAATGCATACATAGGGCTCCTGGTTGGCTCAGTGGGTTAAAGCCTCTGCCTTCAGCTCAGGTCATGATCCCAGCGTCCTGGGATCCAGCCCCGCATCGGGATCTCTGCTCAACAGGGAGCCTGCTTCCCTTCCTCTCCCTCTGCCTGCCTCTCTGCCTACTTGTGATCTCTGTCTGTCAAATAAATAAATAAGATCTTAAAAAAAAAAAAGAAAGAAATGCATACATATATATATCAAAGATAGGTACGAGAACAGTCACCAGTCATAACAGCATTATGTACGATAGCCAAATGCTGGAAACTGCCCAAATGTCCATCAACAGTGCACGGATAAATACGTGATCTATTATTCACCCAATGGCTGGAATCAGCAACAAGAGTGAGCACGCTACAACGAGAGGCAGCACCATGAGTGAGTACCAGAAACCTAACTCATGAGGGAAGATGTTCTCCCAGACACTGCAGGATCCTTGGGGAGGTAGGGACCCGCAGGGAGCACACAGGGAGCTCCTGCTTCTTGATCTGAGTGCAGGGCTGTGTTCAGTTTGGAGAACATTTGTGAACAGTACACTTACAGTATGTCTACTTTTCTATTGTGTATGCCAAAGAAAGAAAGAAGCAAGCCTAGGTAAGACAAGCCTGGTAGTGTCCTTGGACTCCTCTAATCTCATTTGTCTCTCACTCCCATGCACATCTTCCTTGCTCCCCCCACTCCCCACCCCCCAGCATGTGTGCTTAAAGTCTCTCTCCTTGGGGAGCCCACCTGTCAGCACCATACTTATGGTTTCTTCTCACACCAGGCTGGTGACTTGTGGCCCCATCCCCATTTTGAATGCCTTTGCTAACTCAGGTCATTTACGCTGATCCAGCCCTAGCTTTTCCTTTCTGGGCAGTTGGAAAGTTTGTACCATCATTGTGTATCTTCCCAGCTGTTTTATTCTGCCAACACTGCGCAGCTAGACTAAAGACACAGAGCATGCCCTCTGGGAATGATCTCAACCCTCCATAGGCAGTTCAGATTAAATTGTTCCTCAGGAGCTAGAAGGGTGTGGAAGATGAGCCTCGATCCTTCTCCCAGGAACTGCTGGCTCCAAGACACACTCCTCTGCCCACACCCCTCCGCCCCAGAACCTGGATGGAATCCCACAGAGAACTCGGAACATCTTTTTATTGTCTGTTCCCCTCCCCAGAGCCAACCTGCTAGATACATTTTCCCCACTGCTGCCAAATAGCAAGGGGCTAACTTGGCAGTTTGTGCCAAAATCATAAGCATTTTCAAAATACGTAGTCATAAACGTTGAGTTTTTGGAATTTACGCCTGTTGGCCCTCTCACTCTTCCATTAACCCCCTTATGCTTTCTCATCTCACCCATTTCTTTTCTGGCCTGAGGAAGAAATGGCTATAGATCATAACTAAGGTTCATTTCATTTTACAAAAACAGCAGCATGCACATAATGGACAGACACGAAAAAATACTCGTGACATCCTGGTTATGGGGCTCTGGCAGCTCGCAGGCATCTCCTGTCCAAGCAAGCACTGGTTAGAATTTAGGTGATCGTAGCTCTAAGACTAGAAATGTAAGACATTCTTCTAAGCTGTCAAACTCTCCAGATTACACAAGCGAAACCACAACGGATGGTGTTTTTGAGTCTGTGCTCCTTTACTCAACAGACGGATTTCTCTTCCAGTTTCAGGACATGCAGCCCACTACGGAAGAGGATTAGCAGTTATAAACCAAGAGGAGAGGGAGGCTAAACACCAGAGGGCCAGAGATGAGTCTCCTTCCTCTTCCAAACCCCAGCACCCAGCTCCCTGCTTGGCACCACAAGCAGGCAACCAAAGGGTGCCAGATTAAACGCAGCACATGAAACTATTTTCTCTTTTAGAAGAACCATACCTAATTAAGCAAAGGCCACGAACACGAATTAAGACATGAGGATATCAAATTCATTTTTCCAAATTATCTCCTGATCTGCAGGACCCTCTCTTCACTGGCCAACACATTCTTCAGTCAGAACCACTGATCCAGAGGCCTGGAAGGGACCACAGCCATCAGCAGCTCAAACCTCCCAGTAGAGACCAGGAGATAGAGCCCCACCTGGGGACCAGTGTCGGCCAAGGTCACCCAGCTCTTGTGGAGCAGGGACAAGATCCCGCCTCTCCCTATTCGCCCGGTTCCTCTGAGAGATGCCCTAGGAAAACCTTATGTTACTTACACACTAACGGTGTATAATGAATGCATGCCCACGTCAAGTCACCTACAATTCAGAGGAAATCAAAGGGTCACCAAAACGTGCCTCTTCCGTAGGGCTGCAGAGAGGGGGCAAGAAATGTCACTGCCGAATTTCTACCTACAGACGCCACACATCGTGCCTTTCCGAAGGATGAAATGAGCAGTTTGGGAACCTCCTAATTACCCTGCAAAGGGTCCCCCAGTCCCGTTCCAGGATAATGAGTTAACTCTGCTCCGCCGGCTAGGAAGCTTCCAGCAATGAATTAAACCCCGAGCCGCTGCGGGAAGCCGGGGGAGAAAGGACCACTGCGGCTGGACCTGACATCCTGGGGGTTCACCCCTGTGCCTCTAACCACGTCCACGCTGGCGCGACGCCCCCCGCCCCGTCCACGGGGCCCGAGACCACGATTCTCAGCCCGCGCCACCGCGAGGCGCGTCTAGGGGCGCCGTGCCCTAGGCGCTGCCCGCGGGGGCCGAGGCGGAGCCGCCCGGCCAGCGAGGTAGGGGCAGGGACTGATCATCGCCGCCGCCGCCGCCGCCCCCAGCCCGCGGGCCCCGCTACGCCGAGGAGGGGGCTGCGCCACTTACCTCGGCCGGCAGGTGCCGCCGCCACCGACTCTGTTCGCAGCTGCAGGGGACGCCGCTCCGCGCAGCCCGCCGCCTTCGTCCGCATGCTAGGGAGGGGGCGCCGGCCGGCCGCCAGTCCCGGGCCCCGCGCCCCCGCCCGTCCCCGGCGCCGCGCTCGCGCCCATTCAGCGCCGGACCATCCGCTCCCCCGCACGGATGCGGAGGAGGGACGTGGGGCGGGGCCTGGAGTCACGAGGACAGGAGAGACCAATCCGAACTCGCGAGGGGGGGGGGGTCCCGCGGCGGCCCCGCCCCCGGGACGCGCGACCCCTCCACCCAGCATGGCTGGGGAACCCCGAGGGTAGGCTGGGAGGAGCCAGGGTGTCGAGCTCCCACGGCTCACTGGAAGTCTGCGTGCGGTTAGCTGATGAAGGAACAAAAGGTACAGCTGGACTGGTTGTAGGCTTTTACTGCGCTTAGGACTGGTACTTGCGGAGCCGGTGGATGGAGGGGCTTTACGTAGTCACGTGCTTCACTTGCCAGCACAACACCTCGGGCTCACCAGGGTTCAGAATTCCTGGGGCCATGAGACCCTTGAGAACTACACCAGGGCAGCCTGGGCGTGTGTCTGGGGACTTGCAAAACATCTTTTTATTGTTCCACGTGTCCAAGAAGAAGAAAATAGTGCCGATTACCCACTAGTCTCACAGTTGGGTTATTGAGGCCCAGAGAGCACAAGTGAGTTACCCTAAATCACTGAGCCATTTGGTGGCAGAGCAGATCAGAACCTGCTCTTGGAGAGCCGCTTTCCATACCTCAGGAGTCTCCCTTGATTCTGGAGAGGAAATGTCATAGATATTTTTAAGGCATAAATATTAGTGAATCCCCAAATTCAAGAATGAAAAGGAGTTTAAAGCACTGATATGTTATCCCTTTAACACAGCAGAATGTGTATAGTGTGCCTGCAACATTTCTGTGCTTTAGCACTTGTTGGCTCCTCAGTGAGCTCGGTGAAATTGGTCTACCTTCAGAATTTCCTTTCAGGTGAACAGATAGAATCACGTGATCACCGGTATCAGTGATACCGGTTCCGGTTTAAAAAGGAAGATCCTAGACACTGAGTCAAATGTATTTAAGTCAACTGAGAACTTTGTCACTCTTTTTTGCAACAGTTTGTAAAGGGTTTGCACAGCTCCCAACGGGGTTTGGAAATGTCTGTGTTCTTTCCCTGGTGGGGGCCGGGGTGCTGGAAAAAATGTGGTATCTGGGTAACAAAGGTCCGAAAGGGAAATCTTGAAAAGGAAAGGGTGGGGGTGGGGAGACCCTGCTGTCATACTTTCCAAAGAGATTTTGCCATAAAAATGTTTCTAGGTCATTCTAAGGTGAGGACATGGGTGCATTTTTGAATATATTGGAGGAAAAGCTGTCACAGAGATCTAAATCCAGTAGATTGGCCAAGGCTGGCCAGGCAGAGCAGCTGCGGGGGAGGGAGGGTGGGGGTTGGGGGGGCAGTCAGTGACAGCTTCAGGGAGAATGCTGAACACCTCACCACTTCTCTCGTGGAGACCAGCCCAGGGCCAGACGGCTTGATCAGATACTCTTTACCTCTCTTTGCCCCATCTTCTCTTTCCCTTTCTCCCAAATAGATACTCCTTGTTGGTAAAATGCCATGACAGCATTATGGCTGACATAAAGATCCAGGTGCCCTGGCTTGGAAGAGTGGGTGTAAGGTGGGTGTGAGAAAGAAAGGGAACTTGAATCTGCCTCCTGTCCCAGCCTAACGGGATGGCTGTTAAGCTTATGCTGCACCCACTGCCTCGTTCACCCCCTTCACACTGGGTGGGAAGAGAAGCTGACTTGTGCAACAAGACAAGCCCCTGCCCTGAAACATCTTTTTTCCTAGCTGCAGAGTTGTCCTAAGCTAGTGCTCTGCATTGAGATAGAGATCCTACCAACTGTAGATTAAGATCAGCCGCTAGCTCTCAAAGCCTTACCTGGAATCTCTTCAGGTCAGTGGCTCGTCTCAGAAAAGCTCAGGACCCTGGCTAGCAAAGTGGCCAGACTGTTTGTAAATCTGGGACAGCTATCATGATTTTGTAATTCTTTATTTAGCTCCTTATGTTCATTACTTAGGTCATTCTGACAGCAGACATTGTGGTTGCCCCCAGTATCTGCTCCCTCTCCCCCGCTTTGATGCAACATATGGTTTAGGTAAATTTGCCCCACTCTTAACTGTATGAGTGAGCTTTGATGGGTCTAGGTCAGAGGTTCTCAAGGTATGGTCCGTGGAGCCCTACGGGGTCCCTGAGGACCTTTCAGGGAATCTCTGAAGTCAAAATTAGTTCCTTATGATCTAAGATATAAGTTACCTTTCTTATTGATGGTGCAAAGGTAAAGGTGTGCAAAATACTGGTGCCTTCACACATCAGGGCACTAATTCCACACTAATATCCTTCACCGCTACACTCATGGTAAAAAAAAAAATTTTTTTAATTAAAAAAATGCGATTTGGTTTAAGAATGTTCTTGATGGAGCAGTAAATATTACTTAATTTATTGAAATCTCAACCCTTAAGCACATATCTTTTTAATATTTTATATGACAAAGTGGACAATGCCCATAAAACTGTCCTGCTGGGGACTGAAGCAAGGTGGTTGTCCAGGGGAAAGTTCTCGTGTGACTGCAAGCCGTACCAGCTGGTTTTGTGAAGGGTGGGGGTCATGGAACACCATTTTCACTTGAGAAAGCAACTGACAAATTACAGTCATTTAGTAGACATTTTCTTGACAATTAGGTGAGCCTGTCTCTCCAAGGAAAACAATGGGCTGTTAGTTGCCAATGATGAAAAAATTCCAGCTTTCAAAAGAAATGTAGAATGTTGGAAGAGTTTGTATCACCATGGGACAGCTTCTCAATATTTAAGGACTTTTCTGATGGGACTGATGGTGATGTTAACAAATATATGATTTGGGGATAATGGATCATGGATGATGCGCCAACGCTTGGAAGACCTGCACTTACTCAGTGAATCAGGGTTTTCCAGATGGCTAATGCCTGATGTTACAAAATCACAGATGGGTTAAAGATGAATTTTAAATGCAAGGCAGACAATGGACTTTTAACAGTGTGAAAAGTTTATAGATAAGGTTTCAGATTCCACAGTGCAACAAGCCTTGAAGATATGACCTCTTGAAGAGTTTTGGTATAGTACCAAAGAAGAATAGCCACAATTATCCTAAAAAGCTGTTAAAATACCCTCCTTTCCAATTATATATGGATGTGAAGCAGATTTTCTTCCTGTACTTGAACCAAAACAATTTGCAACAGATTGAATACAGAAGGAGATATGAAAATCCAGCTGTCTTCTATTAAACCAGATTTAAAGAGACTTGCAAATTAAAAAGTAAAGAAAAAAAGAAGCCATTCTTCTCACCATCTTTTTGTTTTGGAAAACATAGTTATTTTGGAGGGGATATTAATGCCTTTTAAAACATAGTTATTTCTTCATTAACTTGTTATAGCATGTAAATTTATTATTTTTATGATGATTTAATTTATTTTTAAAAATATTTTATTTACTTGAGAGAGAAAGTGAGTGAAAGAGAGAATGAATGGGGGGTGGTGGGGGGCAGAGGCCCAGGGAGAGGGAGAAGCAGATTCCCCATCAAGCAGAGATCCCAGGACTCTGGGATCATGACCTGAGCTGAAGGCAGCTACTTAACTGACTGAGCCACCCAGGTGCCCCTCTTTTATTAATTTTAATAAATATAATTTCTAATTTGGCAAATATCAATAGATTAAACCTCCATTAAAAAGATTATTTGGGATCCTCAGTAATTTTTAGGAGTGTAAAGGGTCCTAAGACTAGAGCTTGAGACCTGCTGGTCTAAACCACTCAGAGTCATCCCAACCTCCTTACCACTAGGATTGATTCATGGGTGGCCATAGGAACCAGACTGATCCAGTGAGAGGAAATCTCAGATTCATGGGGTGGTGGGAGAGAGATGCTCTCATCTCCAGCTAGACAGGAGTTAGTAAGTACCCCAGAAGCTACTGATAAGGCAGTCATTTTAGACTACAAGAGGAGCTTACCTCAGAAGAGAATAATGCTGAGGGAAGCAGAGAGGGAAGTTAGAAAGAAACCATGCCCTTTATGACGTTTTTGAGCCACTAGATCAAACCAGCCCTGTAGCCCATCCTGCCTCTATACAATCCAGTTTTATGAGTCAATGGAGTCTACTGTGGGTTAAACTAGGCAATTTCAGGCACCCCCTTGATGTTTTGTGTACCTGTTTTTTGAATATTTTTATCCCAATTGGGGCCTAAGGCCTCAGGATAGTATACTTTCTAGGGTTTATTCATTTAGCTTTTTCATCATATCATCAATGTAAGTTAGCTTCTGAAAGGAAGCTGGAAAGCAGAGCAGACACCTAACTCTGGACCTAACACAGAAAACTGGGACCTAACACAGGAAGGGGACCTAACACAGACAACTGAGGTCAAAAGTGCCAAAAATACTTGTGAGAACAATAAGGAACAGTGGCATATGATCTTGCCGAGCAAAATTATAGCAGATTTTTATTTTCTTTTGCTGTTTTGTATTTCTCAAATTGGAAAACATGAGCATGCACTGCTCTTTTAAGGAAAGAAATAGAACTATATTATTATTTTTTAATAGCCCTTGAGAAGCTCACAGACTTAGAGAGCAGACTGGCATCAGGATATGGCAAGCGACGTCTCGGGCTAAAATTGCTAGCAGGAAAGAAGATCTGTAAAGGTTGCCAATAGGCCCGGAAGACAAACTTCCCTTCATTTACAGCTTTGCCAAGAGCCAACCTCAAAGATTCGAGGGGATGAGCAAGAATCCCCAAGGGTTAAGGAATCATTAATTATGCCTCAAAGTGGCTGGAATATTTACAGTTGAGAAAGAGAAAGAGAGAGACCAATGTGAAGAGTAGGTCAACACTAGAAAAGGCTTGAAATACCACATTAAGTGAAAACAAAAAAATAGGACACAGATTATATGCAAACTTCTATCATGTGGCCAAAAACGAGAAGAGAACTTGGAAAAAGAAAACAGTTGTGGTGTTAGGGTGGTAGGATCATGAGTAATCTTTTTTCCCTTTGTAAGAGATGTCCTTTCATGTTGCTATAATGTTGTTTTTTACAATAAATAAAACTGAAGGGAGTCATTGGTTCCAATTACTGAGGTCTCAGAGGCTTTTCCAGATGGCCTGTTTCTTTTTGCCTGCCAAATGGCTCTCATCTGACACCAAGACAGAAGCTGTGCCTTCCCTAGGGCCTGGCATCTTCGAAGCTGTTAGGGGTGATGCTGTTGTGACTATCCTGTAGGTGGCCAGAAGGAAAGGCGGGAAGGAAGCTGTAGACTGAGGCTGTGTGGGAGGTAGTGGGGGAGGGGGAGGCAGCCATCCCTCACCCTCTACCATTGCCTTGTTGTCGGGTTTCCCACCCAGGTGTTGTCTTTGTATTTTTCTCCTGGTGAGCTTCACCTCCTATTCGACTCCCATCCTCCTCCTCCTGAGATGCTGTCCCTCCCTTGGTCCCCAAGGGCTGGAGCACAGCTGCAGCCAACAGAACACAGGCCGTCTGCTGCCCTAAAGCACAAAGGAAGTCAATCCCTTGAGGTTTTCTAGGAATGTTTCCTGTGAGCAATCATGGGGAAAAAGCAGGAGTAAAACAAAGGAGGGAAACATCAGGGGAAGGCTGTCTGTTGACAGAGGCCGGCTTGGATTGAGGAAACAGTTGCACACAGACTGAATCCTTCTAGAAGTTGCAGGCGGGCCCCATATTTGGGCACATCTGCAGGCTACCGTTCCATTCTTCCTCCACCTATATATTCACTGCACAAACATTTCCCAAGGGCCTGATATGGGCCAGGTATGATGCTAAGTGCTATACAAAAATGATCTCATTTTATCTTCACAACCCGCCCACCCCTTGCAATAGGTCTTCTTTTATCCCCATATCTTATCTACGGAAGTTGAGACTTGCGAAACTTAGGGACATGCAATAAACTGCCAAAGGTCACATGGCTAAGAAGTAGCAAAGTCAGGATTAGAACCCAGGCCATCAAACACCAGAGTTCACCTAAGGCACAGTCCTTTCCCAAAAGGTCAGTGGGTCTAACTGAAGAGAAAGACACTTTAAAACAAATGAGCAGGGGCGCCTGGGTGGCTCAGTGGGCTAAAGCCTCTGCCTTTGGCTCAGGTCATGATCTCAGGGTCCTGGGATGGAGCCCTACATCAGGCTCTCTGTCAGCAGGGAGCCTGCTTCCCCCTCTCTCTCTGCCTTCCTCTCTGCCTACTTGTGATCTCTCTCTGTCAAATAAATAAATAAAATCTTAAAAAAAAATGAACAAGCAAAACCAGTAACACTGTGAGATATAACAGAAGGGCTATTCATAAGCTGGCATAGTGGTGTGGCCATTGGGGTGGGGGAGGGGAGTCGTGGCTGGAACTGCCTCAGAGCTGCTCAAGGACAATTGACTCTGGCTTTGAAGGATGAGGTGGGTCTATTGGTAGTATATCAGTTTGGGCCTGTATTCATTTTCTATTGCTGTGTCAAAAATCTCCACAAATTTAGCAGATTAAAACAGCACAAATATACTGTCTCACAGTTTAAGTCCAGGTCCAGTGTAACCGAATTCTCTGCCTAGGGCCTCACATGACAGAAATCAAGGTGTCGGCCAGGGCTGCCGGTCTCAGGTGGGCTTGGGGTACTCACTCAAGTTCACCGGGTTCTGGCACAATTTACTTTTCTTGCTGTTACAGGAGTAAAGTCCCTGGGGTTGTTTTGCAAGCTGTGGGCCAAGGACCACCCTCGGCTCCTCAGGGCAGCCCAGGGGTTCTTGCCCCATGGCTCTATAGAAAGTTCGCAAGGTAGATGGTTGCTTTTTTCCAGGCTAGCCAGAGGACAGCTATGTGACTTTTTATTCTACTACCAATCGGACATAACTTTCTGCTTTTAAAAACCCCATGTGGCTAAGTCAGACACACTCACGAAGGTAATACCCTTATTTTAAGATCAGCTGATTTAGGACATTAATTACACCTGCAAAATGTCTTCACAGCAGCAGTAAGTTAGCATTCGATTGAGTAACTGGGAGAGAGTGTGCATCCATCAGAGGCTAGAGATTGGGGGCAACATCTCAGAATTCTGCTCACCACAGTAAGATTTAGCAAATGGAGAAGATGAGGAAGATCAATCTAGAAAGAGGATACAGGGTGAGCAAGGCTTCTGGGAGACTGCTGGAAAATGATAGAAAAGTTGAGTGTCTTGTTACCAAAAACACGAAAGAGTAGATTCTGGAGAAATCCACCCTGTCAAAAATCCCTAAGATGCCGGGGAAACTATGAAAAGCCTGTTTTTACATACAGTAAGGCTGAGTTGGCAGGAATGGGAGGAAATCCCTCAAAGGCAGAAACAATGAGGAAGTGTGAAGCAGGAGAAGTGAGCAGGAGCCAAATGAAAGAAGAAATAGAAAACAAATTCAGACTGAAGTGGGATATGAGAGTAGATTGGAAATCCTTTTGAATACCCAGAACCTTCAAAAGACAGAAATTTTAGTGGATGTTGTCAGACCTTGCTCCCCAAGGGAAGCAGTGGCATACATGCCATAGACCATTACTTGCTTAAGATATCTGATTTTATTTTATTTTAATTTATTTATTTGAAAAAGAGAGAGAGCACACAAGCGGGGGGAGGGGCAGAAGGAGAAGGAGAAACAGCTCCCCACTGAGCAGGGAGCCCAAAACGGGGCTCGATCCCAGATTCCTGAGATCATGACCTGAGCTGAAGGCTGACACTTAACTAACTGAGCCACCCAGGTGCCCCAAGATTCTAAATTTTAGTTCAGAATGGAAGCAAAAGAAAAACAAAAGTTTCCCCTGAGAATTTCTAATCAGAAGCCTGTCCTTATGTAAGTTTGGGGCTGGAATTCATACCCTCTTTGTGACCAAAAACCTTTTAAAATGGTTGTAGGTTCCCAGGATCCTGGGATCTGGCCCCATATCTCCCAGTCAGGCTCTTCACTCAGCAGGGAATCTGCTTGGGATTCTCTCCCTCCCCCTCCCCTGCTCATTCTCACTCATAACCTCTGTCTCTCTTCTCTCTCTAAAATAAATAAATCTTCAAAAATAAATAAATAAGCAAGTCATAATGCAAGATTGAGGGCAAAATAAAGGCATTTTCTGACAACAAAAATTGATGGACGTACCCTAAGTAATGAAACATCTAAGGGATGTACATTAGAGAGAAGGAAAATGATCTCAGAAGGTCCGAGACGCCAGAAGAGTATGAAGCAAAGGCACAAGGGAAAGAGTTAAAAGGTGAAACTTGATTCTGAGAAAAACAACCAGCTGAATGCACAACACCATGAAAATCATTCACGAGCACCCTAAGAGTGGGAGAAAAGCATTTGTAGGGGGGCAATGGGAGATTTGACTGGGGCCAGAACTTGAAAGGTTTACCAGCTGAGGGTGTTTGGACTTTATTCTCGTGGCAGGAGGAAGATATTGACTTCTTGTTGTTATTGTTGTTGTTGTTGTTGTAAAATGATAAGATGCAATGCCTGGGAACAGGATCAAGCAGGTGGCATCCATGAGTGAGGGAGGCTGGGTGTGAGACAGTTGGAAGTAAGCAGATAGGAGGGGACTCCGAAGCTGGAAAGCCCTATCTAAAGGGGTCAGTCACTGCTCAGCTCTTATCTACTGCTGCCATGTGGGAGTTGAGCTCCCCATGTTGCCAGATCTTTCGTTTTCCAGAGAGGCTATAATCGGAGGTTTGGGTCAGTTTTGGTGTTCTCAGTGTTTAAAATAGACCCATGGATTCAATTTTTTTGAGAAAATTGCATCACAAATGAACATGTGTGGTGAGACAGAACTTTCACATGGAGGGCCTGAGGGTTTGTGACACCTGGGCTGGTAAAACTGATGATGTGGAAACACTGATCTGGTGGAGTGTGCAAGGTCTGCCTGTGACGCTGGTCCCAGCCCTGCTGCCTCTTCAAAAATTATCTTGCCTGGTCAGGTTTGGTTTTGCTTCTTTACTCAGGGATGCTCTCATATCACCAACAAGGCTGTTAAGTCTTTAACAGGTGGGGGTCTTTATCCTCTCTGAACACACCACAGGTTAGAGCACACTGCCTGGCTTTCAGATGGTAGAGCAGACAACCTGGTGAGAATTAGCTCCCTTCTTCTCCCTCCCCCAAGTCTTGTTCTCAAAGAATGGAAGGTATTTTTTCGTCCCTCTAGCTCCTCAGCGTTGCCATACCCTAGGGATTTGGATTACCCTTGCCCAGCCTCTAGTGGATGGCCTCCTAAAGAAGCTTAGACCTATGCCCAGTTCCCCTGAACTGTCCTAGGAGGTAAAGAACCTTCTATAGGAATGCCCGAAGATGGCCCATTACCGAGCACTAAATGCCACAACTGGGCAGGAAACTGGAGGTCTTGTGGTCGAGACCATGGCTGGTCTGTGTGTGATGAGGGCGTCTCTGGCCCCTGGAGCCACAGATGTACAGAACCAGACAGAGGTAAATGGTAACAATGAGGGAGGAGGCCCCTGACCTATTTTCCTGGTACCATATAAGGTCTAGAGCTTCTTCTACTATCACCTAGGAGCAGGAAGGAAACCAACAATAGCTAATGTCAGTCATCTGGTCAACCAGACACAACCAGATTTAGAAAACAATAGGCACTCTTGTGCCAATCCTGTGGGCACCTGTGAAATGTTTGTAGATAGCAGGAGCTCTACCAGCAATGAAAGTTGAGGGAGGTAAGAGAGAGGAGTTGGTAGAAATGAGAGAAATGACCAAGCTTGGATGTCATGGAAACATGTCACCACGTCTGCTTATCCCAGAGGGGCACTCATCCTTTGTGATCATTATCCTAGAATCAACAAGGAAAAATCATAGCTTTTCCACTTTGTATACACTTAAAATAATGTGTTTTTTTTTAATTAAGTGTAAGAGACCTACCAAAAATTCCAAAATCACCAGTGCAAAGCTCAATGAATTATCTCTGAGTGAACAGACCGTGTCAAAAACAGGTCCAAAAACAGAACATGGCCTACCTTCCCAAAGTCTGCTTTGTGGATCCTTCTGGGCACTACCCTCTCCTTTCTCCTGTGATGGTAGCCACTCTTCTGACTTCCAGCTCTTAGATTTGTTCAGCCTGTTTTTGAACTTTGTGTTAAAGAAATCCTAAAGTGTAGACTCCCTGTGTCTGGTTCCTTTCATTCACATTGCATTTGGGAGTTTCACCTATGTTGCTGCTTCCAGCCTCCCCTTGTTCATTTCCATTGTTGCACAGTGTGGAAATACCCTGATTTATAAAATCCCCCGGTTGGACATTTGGGCTGTTTCAAGCTGGAGACTATGATACATTATTGTTGTTTTTTTTAACCTTCAAGAAGGAGAAGAGCAATCTTAAGAGAGTAATGGAATGTTGGGGAGTCCTGTGGTCATCTCTCCATGATTACTCATGATTATAACATTTTACTGAACTGAAATGATCTGAAAATACCCTGTGACAGTTCCCAGCATTTTCTTTGTACTCAGTAGAGCTACATGTAGGCACTTAAAAACACAAAAAGAGTCAGAAATGGAAGCAGTCCTATCATCCAGCCCAGAATTTCCCAAATTTCAGTTCTACAAAGGCCATCTTTGTGACTTCTGCCATATTCTTGTACCACCAAGACTATCACTTCATATTTTTCTTCCAACTGTCTAACTTTTCACATTTAGAGACCCATTCTTGAGGCATCTGGATGACCCAGTTGGTTAAACACCTGAATTTGGCTCAGGTCATGATCTCAGGGTCCCCTGCTTAGCGAGGGGTCTGCTTGTCCCTCTCCCTCTGCCCCTCCCCCTGCTTGTGCATGCGCTCATTTGGTCTCCTCAAACCAATAAATACATAAAATTAAAAAAAAAAAATCCACTCTTGCCTTGTCCTAAGAAATAATAGCTACGAACTCCTGGCCTTGATAGGTGGCTACATTGCTTCTATTTCACATTAGAACAAACATATAACTATTCAAATACATTTGTCAGTCTGCTACCTGTGTGAGATATTCTCTGTTGCCTACTTCTGGATCATTCCTTCCCTCACTCCGTCTGTAAACTGACCTCCCCAGACAGCCTCCCCCGGCTCCCTTGCCTTCTGCCTTTGTGTGTGTTCTTCTGAGAGGCATAGAAGAGGGGCTAGAGGTCAGGGCCTGCTTCCCTACCCCAGCTGGTGAGGCTCCATTCTCTGTCAAAGGCTGTGGGTCTAGTCAGCCGTCTCTCACAGTGAATAGTTTTATCCCCTTGCCTCTCCAGACATTCGAAGTTCCTGGCATTTTACCATTTCTTGGCTCCATTTTGTGTCCATCCCTTTATAAATAATCCCTTACTCAGCCTTTATGAACTTCTCATTTCAGGGTGCCATCTGTTTCCTGCTAGGAGGGATGGGATATCAAACACCACCGATGGTAGGCATGCATTCCTTGTTCTGTACAGTTGCTAGCTGAGACCCAGGAGGGAGCTCACATATCCAAGCTCCCCCCTCGCCGCCATGAGTGCCCGGGCTAGGAATGGCCTCCCTGATTCAATGCCTTTCTCTAGGTGGATGCTGCTCTGTCGGGGGAGGAATTGTCGGTTCTGATAACAATGTCCAAGTGGTCAATATTGCAAGTCCTCTTTCTAATCCTCTTTCTCTTACCCTGTCTTCCCAGTCCTAATCTCTTTTTTCTTAAACTGTGCCCCAGATCGAACTGGATCTCAGCTTGCTTATTTCTTCCTCCCCCAACCTAATACTGACACATGGCTTGCATCAGCTCTCCCAGAGCCCCTACCTTTGTTCAGACACACCTGCATTTCAGTTCTCTCCTTTGATCATGAATCTTTCCCAGGAAAGGCCCAAAGCCCTGACCCAAACATCTCTTCCTCTATGAGCCTGCTGTGTAAACTTTTTCCCTTTGTCCAGAAATAATCTTTGCCTCCCCTGTCTCCCATAACTCTACCTTAGCACTGGCCCAAATGGTAACAAGTTGTGTGTACCTGTTTCCTTGACTACACTGTGATCCCTTCTTGGAATGATCATGCCTGACCCCTTTGAATGAATGATCAGCACCCACCCCTGAGCCTGACTCAAACCCTTCGTGGTGCTATGTTGAATTAAATTGCATTCATTAGGTCATTAAGAATATTAAAGCATGAGGGGCACCTGGGTGGCTCAGTGGGTTAAAGCCTCTGCCTTTGGCTTAGGTCATGATCTCAGGGTCCAGGGATCGAGCCCCACATCGGGCTCTCTGCTCAGCAGGGAGCCTGCTTCCCTTCCTCTCTCTCTGCCTACCTCTCTGCCTACTTGTGATTTCTGTCTGTCAAACAAATAAATAAAATCTTTTAAAAAAAGAATATTAAAGCATGAGAGATGATGTTCTAATGGGTCACAGATGAATTCCTATCCCACTAATTTTTAATGATTATTTATTTTAAAATGGTATGTCAGAGGTATAGCCCAAGTTGAGGGTGACTCTTTCCAATCTCTTATTCTTCCCCTGCTGGAAAGGGGTGGGGAAACAGTCATCCGGTTTCATTCTGGGTCCTCCAGCTGGAGGTCCTTAGATGAGCAGCATTGGGCCCATACACTGCTGAGTAAGTGTGCAAACACTGTGTGCATGAGAGGGAATAGAAGGGGAGTGGGGCTCAGAGTGCTTTTTGAATTCCTGAAGGCGTCAAGCTCCAAAGAGCACGTTGACCTTAAACATAAAGGAGGTCTTCCTGATCTCCAGCATCTGAGGTCAAGTTAAAGCCCCTGTGAATTATATACTGTCCCTTCTCCTGGGTTTTTCCTCTGTGCATGGATCTCCCGTGGGGACCTTCAGGAAGGGTAGTTTTGGCCTCAAGAAGCAGCTTATCTGGGATCTGGGCATTTGAATGCAGAGTTATGACCATGTCCTCTTTTTTTCAGACATAGTTCCTGTGAGCATCAGCCCAGGGCCCAAGCTTGTGAGGCAAGTCTGTTGTGGAGAGCCTCCAGCCACTATGCCAAGAAGGGCCTCCATGTTTACCACTGACCATGAGCTCACCCATAGGTGAGTCAATTCCCAGCTCTGAGCACCTTGGGGACCTTGGACTGTGAGCTGAACTGGGGGGGGTCACATGCTGTCAGGACAGGTTTCTCCAAAGGGGCCAAGCTCTTACACAGAAACCTTACCTCTTAGGAAATCTGGAGGTTGGCTCTCCAGGTCAGGCTCCCCCAGGGGAGCAAAGAATTAGGATGGAGCACTGGGTTTGGGATTGACGGGTGGCCTGGGGCTTATTGCTCATGATTCTCTTCTCCTGTTTATTCTGTCTCATCCAGAGCTGACGGAAGAGGTCTTGACAATCCATGGAATTTAGGGGAGCCTGACTGTGACTACAACCCTAGTCTGTGGTGGTGTACCCAAAGGAGCTCCCTGGGTCTTGTCCTCTCTCAGATATCCTCCCCGCTACACCTCACCCTGGGATACTGCCCCATACCTGGTTCATCACAGCCCCCTCCCTGCCGTGCACATAGAGGAGAGGGCCCCAAACTGGACATTGGGAGCCCTGAGTGCGAGTCTCACTTCTGCCAACAACAACCACTGTGTATTTTTGGGCAAGTCCCTTAACCTCTCTGGGTCTTGAATTCCTCACCTATAGGAGGGAGATAATAATCCTATAAGACCCTCAAGTGTTGCTTTGAGAATCAAGATAATGAGTGTGAAAATCTTTCATTTACTCTAAAGTGTGAGTAGCATTTATTATTATTTATCCTGGAAACTCTTCCTTCCTTGGGGCCCTGCTAAGTGAACCTAGGAGTGAATGGTTAGTAATGGACTTTTAGTTTCTCCTCCCAGACCATTATTTGCACTTGTAACGGAGATTTTCCATGCTTGCATTCAGAGGAAAGAGTAGGGAATAAATTTGAGGTTCACAGACATGCTGGGGGAGAACATTCCCAAGCAGGAGGTCCTGCTTCCTTCACTGGACACTCAGCAGACCTCACTATCTCTCCTAATGAAAGGATGGACATCAGTATCTGTGTAAGGGAAGTCTTTGCGCAGAAGGCTGAGTGGGGAAGAGTGTCCAAGGACAAACACTTGCTGGGGAAACAACTTCACAACATCCTCCATTTGACACTCACTTGGTAGCTAGCTGATGCGTCATGAGACTGTTCTCAGCAGAACACACCACGACATTGGGAAGGGGAAAGGATTCTTTTCCCTGAATTCCTGTGTGAAAGGAGAGAAGAGGGCCAAAAAGTTTTGTAATGTTTGAAGGTCCCTTTCCTGGTGCAGGTGTTTGTCTGCATTCCAATAGGTCGGTGGCTGCTTTCTCTCTTGCTCAGTACTTCCTCCTGCATTCAATCCATGTTCTTGTTTCCTGTTCAGAGTTCCCCACTCCTTTTCCAGCAATTTCTGTTCTCTAGGCCCCCATCTCCTCCTCCTCCTCCCTCAAATACAGACCCAGGTTCATCTGAGACTTTCCCTGTTGACTTTAGCGCAGCCCCCCATCGCCTCTCCCAGTGTCTGGCTCATGAATTCATTCTCATTTCATTCTAACTTAATTCTAGACATCACCCTCCTGTTTTCCAACTCTCCGCAGGCTCCTCATTATCTATTGAATTAACTGCCATCCTCTAAGACTGGCCTTGGAGGCTGTCCTCCACCTAGTTCCCAGGGCAGCTGCTGGAACAGACCTGGGCCGCCACACCATCTCCCGTGGGTTGGCACAGCCTGTTCAGCATACAGAGCTCAGAAAGAGGCGTTTGGGGGCACCTGGGTGGCTCAGTGGGCTAAGCCTCTGCGTTCAGCTCAGGTAGTGATCTCAGGGATCGAGCCCCGCATTGGGCTCTCTGCTCAGTGGGGAGCCTGCTCCCCATTGCCTGCCTGCCTCTTTGCTTACTTGTGATCTCTCTCTGTGCCAAATAAATAAATAAAATATTTTTTAAAAAGAAGAAAGAAAGAGGTGTTTGACCGCAGATATTGGCCCATCATTCCCGCTGGCCTAGGTGCCTTTCTCAGGCACCTGCTGGGCCCAAGCAGTCTTTTGGACCTCATCTACTTTTCCCTCACCCCTTCCTGCCCTGCTCCCTGGCCCAGTGCCCTACTCACGCCTCTCTTGAAAACCTCTCCATAGCCTGTCTCTGTACATTTGTTATACCATTTCTTCTACCCAAAGTTCTTTCATTTACCCCTCACAGTCCCCCCTCCCGCCCTCCAGGCCGTCTGAGTGACATTTCCTCATCAGCCAGGGCGCATGGATGGTGGTGGAGCTGGGTCAGCTGTTTACCAAGGGACCCAAGCTGCTGGCTGTGCCTTTAGATTTTTCCCCTTGGGCTCCTCAGACTCCCCAGGGAGGAATCTTCCAGCCTCTTGCCTGGAGGGTGGGGTCAGGCTGAGTGTGTGTTTAAGCCCCAAGCGGCAAGAAGGGCTGGGAGTCCTTAAGTGTAAAAACCAATGGTATCAGTCCTCCAGCCTTCTGTTTTCCATGCTGCACCCCACACTGCACTGTTACTGAGCCCCCCATCCCGAGACCCACTCCGTTACCCTCTCAAGGGAGTAAACCTGCAAACTTCTGCTGGGGCAAGATGGGGCAGGCACCCAGCAGGATGGAGTCAGAGCTGGCCTCAAGGGAACCAGAAAGTGCAGTAAACGCAGACACTCCGGGACTCCTCCCCAAGTGCAAAGGCTGCGTGCTAGGTGTTTGAAGTAATTTGCATATATTTGCATATTTATGTTTCCCTCTTGAACCACACTTCTCCCAGCTCTCTGCTCTTATCCCCACCCACCTGACTGACTGATCCTGAGCCCTTGAGGCTCTTGCCTCCTCCTTTTGAGAAGTACGTGATATGAAACATTCATCCTAGCTTTCTCCAAGTCAGGCTTGAGGTGGGGCTCAAAAGTCAGCCGGGTAGGTTATCCCTCATCTGTTTGCTTTCCTGCTTCCAGAATGTTAGTGCTGCCTCTTGGTCTGGCTGCTCCCATCTATCCACCCATATAAGGAAACCGAAGTGGTGGGGCGCCTGGGTGGCTCGGTGGGTTAAGCCTCTGCCTTCCGCTCAGCTCATGATCTCAGGGTCCTGGGATCCAGCCCTGCGTCGGGCTCTCTGCTCAGCGGGGAGCCCGCTTCCCCCTCTCTCTCTCTGCCTGCCTCTCTGCCTACTTGTGATCTCTCTCTCTCTGTCAAATAAATAAATAAAACATTTTAATAAAAAAGAAAGAAAGAAAACCGAAGTGGTAAGTCTAGCACTTTTCTGAGTTCCATGCATTATGCTAGTCGATATGCTCAGGTGGTAGTGGGAACCCCCAAATGTGTAGCCAGTTGGTCAAAACGTGGGTGGCCAGGGGACCCCAGAAACTGCATCTGGCATGTGAAGCCAGGCAGTGTCGCTGGAGACTGTCCTTCCCACATAGAGTGTGCACTGATTCAGGGCAGTTAGTGTAATAACTGCATTACTGTCCTACAGACGGGGGGGGGGGGGGGGGGGGGG